>NC_090419.1:300000-570000 GCF_036365525.1 Heterodontus francisci | reverse complement strand
AACTTTCAAACTCAGCAAGGGAATCTCCCATCAGTAATGGCTCAGCATCTCCATCTGCTGGTGTCCCCGTCTCACTGCAGTTACTGCCCCTCTCTCACCATCTCCATCTGCTGGTGTCCCTGTCTCACTGCAGTTACTGTCTCCCCTCTCACCATCCCCATCTGCTGGTGTCCCTGTCTCACTGCAGTTACTGTCTCCCCTCTCACCATCCCCATCTGCTGGTGTCCCTGTCTCACTGCAGTTACTGTCTCCCTCTCTCACCATCTCCATCTGCTGGTGTCCCTGTCTCACTGCAGTTACTGTCTCCCTCTCTCACCATCTCCATCTGCTGGTGCCCCTGCCTCACTGCAGTTACTGCCCCCCTCTCACCACCTGACAATCACTGCGATTTGCAGCTTTGTCCACTGGCGGCGTTTGTTGACAAAGCAACCACTAGGTGGCGCTGCACTGGCACATGCGCAAACGTATCCTGTTCCAGTGAAAGTTAGGGTCTGCCCACGCTCAGGCAGCTGCCAGGACTAAAGATGGCGCCGGTCAAATAATCACAAAGGTGGGTGGAGGGTGGGAGGTGGAGCTGGGGGTCTGGGGGGGGGGGGGAGGAGGGCGAATGGGATTTAGTTCCAGTGTTTGAAACCCTTCAGCTCTTTCTATGATTTCACTAATTTAATAATGAGATTGAGAGGGTATTTCACCCCCTTCTTCAGCTCCTGTCTGAATTTAGTCTGGGTCACAATGTAAATACATGTGTTGGTGCAGGAACTGAGAATCTGCAGCATCTTTGATGTTTCTTGTGTGATAAAGACAGGGTCAGTGTAGGAGGAATAATAATAATTACCTGTAATTCTCCTGTAAATGATAAACACAACCTGGGTCACCCATAACAGGATAAAACTGCCGGAGAGACTGAAGAGTAAAATAATTGATTTTCTGCGATTCTCCATCTCTGGGTCTTTGTGATTCTCTGCATTGCTGTGGCGCCAGAATCCCCTGCGGACTTTACTGGAGAATAAAATCCGCCTGACAGTCAGTACATTGAGCAGCAAAATCAGAAAGACCGGGACACAAGGAGATAAAATGAGGTTAAACAATTCAAATGCCCCCCATATGGGGGAAGTAAAGAAGCTCTGTTTATTAACACAACCCATGGGAACATTATCAATAATGTATTGTTGTTCCCGTGTAAAGTACCAGGGGAGAGACTCTAAACAGCCCAGCACACTCACTGTTCCCACAACCACAGCCGCCCTTTTCTCGCTGCAATGTTTTGTTTTCAGCTTCTCACAACAAATGGCCACAAATCGATCAAAGGTGAAAGTGACTGTGAGCCAGACAGAAACAACTGTGGATGCACAAAGCAGAAAGCCAATGAGAGAACACACAGGAGTAATTCTCAGGAATGAATATGGGAAATAAATTGAAACAATCCAGCTCAATATGGGATCAGTGATAACGACCAGGAGATCAGACACTGCCATTCCCACCAGGTAGACACTGATACATTTGGAGAGACCGCACTTTCCTCGGGACAGGATCACAATCGCCACCAAGTTAACTGGAAGAGAGAGAGAAAAGGAAGCAGAGAAATTACTGATCAGACCTGGAGACAAAGCAGCAGTTTGACAGGATCTGTGCTGAGATTTCCAGCTTTGTTGCTGCATCGAGCAGTGAAAACTGATTCATTGACCTGGGCAGTGTTTTGTCACAGTGAAATGTTTGAAAACACAATTATTAATAATGAATTGGGAAATTGATACAGAAAGTGAATAAAGTCAGCACCGGATCTACTGGAAGTACTGAGTGAGGATGCAGTGCCAGTGGGGAAATGAGAAGGAGATTTACAGAGATGGAATCCAATCTTTATTGAATTCAGCAGTCACAGAGATTTTAAAGTGCAGTATTTAAATAATGAATTCCCATCAGTGAAGAACTGATTCTATTCTATTTATTCAGTTACTAAGTAAGGAATAGGAACATTCCACAAAACAAAATGAGGACCTGACAGAAATCAACACAGAGGATCAAGTCCAACAGGAAAATGAACACAATCTGACAACAGACAACTTCAACTCACAGTTTCTCTCACTAATTGTACTTGACATTCCAGCACTTTATGATAGTGAATTATTTACACTGCTGCTTCTTTCTCTTTCTCTTTACTTCTGCTTTTCTTTTCCCATCGGTTTCGTTCTCCCTGCTCCTTTTCTCCTTCCCTATCTCTCTGGAGTACTCACACCCTGTAAATTGTTACTTCATGCTGCTTTTCACATATGATTTATTCCTAACATTCTGCGTCTGTGTTCTGTTCACCAGCCCCAGGTTCAATGATTCTATTCTCAGAGTCAGATTGTTCAATGGTGAAACCTCTGTGAATAATTTAATGTATCTACAGAACACTCAAGTCTCCACTTGTTCACCTACACTCTTCACTTCATCTACAATACATGGAGTAAACAGGATCGAAAGCTACTTCCAGACAAACCTCTCAATCATTGAGATTCCTTCTCCTGGAATTATAAAGTAATCTGTTATAATGTGGGATTGTTTCATTAATAAAACACCAACAACAGCGCTGCAGCTGATAAATGGAAAGACTCTTGATACCAACTGATAAAGTGAAAACCAGTAAAACATCACATCAATACTTTCTATTTTACAATGTAGTCCAGTGACAGTGAAGTTTCACAGTGAAGCAGAGAAGGAGAAGTGAAAATGTCAGCAGCAAACTCAGTTCAGTAGCCAGACCTCTGAAGCAGCGTCAGACATACACAGAATGAAACAATATTTGATAACAGTGATAATCAATAAATACATTGAAATCACAGTTAAACTGGGCCATGTTATTGTGGAGGGAGAACATTGTTCTGTCCCCTTGTAACACTGAGACCGTGAGATGTCTCATTATCAATCACTGAAAAAAAATCATAAAAATATTCCAGGATTGATTAGATCCACATCACGAAAATATTAAAAAGTCCTAATGGTTTGATTATTGATCCTAACTGAAACATCTCATTCCAATACATTCAATACACAGAATAATCCAATAACAAAGCCACAGTTACTTAAAACAATACCATTAAATACATAACACAACTCCTACAAGAATGAAAGATAGACAATGAGGAGATTCCATCAGCAAATTGCTGGAAAAGAACAGGCGGCTGTGTAACACACACACAAGGAAATAATACCGAGTACAGCAGCACAGTTAACATCGATTTACACCATTAACAGCTGAGATACTGGCTTACCAGCAACTCCAATTGCTGCAAGTACAGGATAGTAAATGTCTTCTATCTGATAGATTACTGGATATCCCATTTCTGTGAGAAGCAGAGATTTCTATTAGCCTGGAATCCACAGCTCCAGTAGGCACTCTGAGCTGATCCATTCCAATGGGTCCTGATTTATACAGGGGATAAGTCTCCACTGACACGGTTATACCCCTGATCATTGCTATTAGTTACACTCTCCTGAACAAACACATTACATCAGCAGCTTTGACTCTGATGTAAATAATGTGGTGGATAAAACACAATCATTTCAATGTCAATGATATTTTCTGAGAAAGACCTCTCTCGGGAATAAACCTGAAATCTGTACTCATACTGGACGGATGCTTCAATTGTGAGAGGCGTCATTTACATTTTCCATATTATTGTATTGACCTTGTATTGTCCTGGCTTTTCTCTGTTGTGTAACTGATCTGTCTGCAGTGGACACTGAATCCAGGGACAAAAGCAATCCCGTGTCACTCTGTTCCTGCCTTTTCCCAGTTAAAATGTGAAATTTGAGTCTCTGATTCGGGACCATGTTCAGGGTTACAGCCCAGAACCTACTGTGAGTGATATTACGGGACAGACACTGTACGCATCCATTTGGGAGGCAGTTGGGTAGTGATAATATCACTGGTCACGTAATCAAGAGGCCCAACCAGATGGCCTGGGGACAGGGGTTCAAATCCCACCACGGCAGCTATATAAAACAGAGGGAGCTCCCTTTCTATGTATAAGGTAGAGGGAGCTCCACCTCTCCAGACAAAGTGGAGGGAGCTCCCTCGCTATGTAAAAGTGGAGTGAGCTCCATCTTTATTTATAAAGTGGGAGGAGCACCCTCTCCATTTATAAATTTGGGGGCGATGAAGGAAAGAGGAGAGAGGGAAACGGAAACAAATGGGGAAATGGAGAGAGAGGGACAAAGTGGAAGACAGTGAGAGACAGAAGAGATAGCGAAATGAGACCTTGACGGAACCCCAGTAACAATCCCCATTGTCTGCCCAGTCTGGTATTTGGGGTTTAATGTAAGGGTTTTAGGGATGAGTGTTAGATGAGTGCTTGATATTTTCAAACTGCATTGACATTCCCAACAAAAGCAAGAGTCAAAGATTCAAAATTAACCAAACAAATGGCTCAAAGCATTGCTGTCCATGTATAGAGGGACAGAGAGATGGAGGGAGTGAGACACAGATGGACAGAGACACAGAAAGAGTGGGACAGAGAAAGGGAGAGAGAGAGAGACAGAGCTTGCATGATAGAGAAAAAAAGGAGAAACAGAGACAGAGGGAGAAAGACGGAAAGGGTGGCAGGCAAATGCAGAGTGAGAAAGACAGAAAGGGAGGCAGGCCGATGCAGAGGAAGAGAGACAGGGAGAAAGCGAGGGAGACAGATACAGAGGGAGAGAGACAGATGCAGAGGGAGAAAGGGACAGAGAGAGAGAGAGGGAGGGAGACAAACAGAGGGAGAAACAGAGACAGAAGGAGAGACAGACAGAGAGAGAGGGAGTGCGAGATTATAGGAAAAACTTTACATCTAATAATGTTGAAAAAAGATAGAATTAAAAAGTTAAACTGGCTGTGTATAAGAACTAATTTTGAAAGGAATGATCAGGGGTTTAGTGTGAGTGTTTTGGGGGCAAGTGTTGGATCACTGATTGATATTTTCAAACTGAAGTGACATTTAATATTATTGAAAAAAATAGTATTAAACACTGACAAATTTTAGAAGCAGGGGAAATGGGATACAGTGTGTGAGGGGACTTTGACAGAATCTCAGTAACAATCCCCATTATCTGCACAGTCCTGTATTGGGGGTTTAGTGTGAGAGTTTAGGGGGCGAGTGTTGAACAGTGTTTTGTATTTTCAAACTGCAGTGACGTTCCAAGCAAGGGCAAGATTTACAGGTTCAAAATTAACCAAGAAATGAATAAAAACATTTCTGTCCAAGGAGAGAGAGATGGTGTTAGAGACAGAGTCATGGAAAGAGGCAGAGAAAGAGGGAGAGGACGAGGGAGAGAGAGAGAGAGAGAGAAAGATGGGAAGAAACAGACATGAGAGGGAGAGACAGAGAGAGGATGAGACAAGTTGTAACAATCATTAACAATCCTCATTATCTGCCCAATCCTCTTTTTGGAGGTTAGTGTGAGTGTTTTAGCGGTGAATGTTGGATCAGTGTTTCATATTTACAAACTACAGTGACATTCCTAACAAGACTGTTAAAGTATATAAGAGCAGGGAGGTTATGCTGGAACTGTATAACTCATTGCTTAAGCACCATAATGAGACCTCCCAGGGCAGGTACAGTGTGAGTTTATATACAGAGTAAAGCAGTGGATTTAGAGCAGGAGGGAGAGATGGGCAGAAAGAGTGAGGAGATACGGGGAGGCAGGCAGATTGTAGGAGAAACTTTACATCTAACCACGTTAAAAAAATAAATATTTAAAAATTTAAATGGATTGCGCACTGGAAATACTGTCCGCAAACAACAACTAAAGTCACACACCATCCTAACTTGAAACTATATCGCCGTTCCTTCACTGTCACTGGGTCAAAATCCTGGATCTCCCTTCCTAACAGCACTGTGGGCGCTACCCCACATGGACTGCATCGGTTCAAGAAGGAGGCTCAACACCACCTTCTCAAGGGCAATTAGGAATGGGCAATAAATGCTGGCCTGGCCAGTAACCCACACATCCAACAAATAAATACGCAAATAAAAAGTTGACACCGAGTCACGTAAGGAGCTATTCGATGAGACGAACAAAAAATTGGTCAAAGAGGTCGGTTTGAGGGAGCATCTTCAAAGAGGAAAGAGAGTTGGTGAGACCGAGAGGTTTAGGAAAGGAATTCCAGAGTTAGGGCCTTGGCAACTTGAAGGCACGGCCACCAATGTTGGAACAATTCAAATTGGGGATGTTCAAGAGGACAGAATTAGAGGATCAGAGATATTGATGGATTGTTGAGCTGGAGGAGATAGGGAGGTGTCATTTGTGGAAGACAGTTCCAAACTTCTACCACCCTTTGTATGTAGAAGAGTTTATAAATGTCATCTTTGATAGGGCTTTCGATTAATTTTTGATTTTTCGACAGTCCCCCCGGTCCGAGACTGCCCCCATCGAATACTCACAGGGCAGGTACGCACAGGGTTAGATACAGAGTAAAGATCCATCTATCAATGCCAGACTCACTGTTCCTCCGTTTCTTTCTCCTCATCTCTCACTGCCTGCAACACCCTTTCTCTGCCTCTCTTTCTCCCTCTTCCCATCCTGAGAGCAAGAGGGAGAGATTGAGATAGTGTGCAGAGGGAGATAGAGAGAGAAAATGGAGAGATAGACTTGGAAAGTGAGTAACAGAGAGAAGAAATAGGGTTTCAGAGAGTAGAAGAGATGGGAAGAGAGAGATAGAGATGGAGAGAGATTACCAGCAAGAGAGTTTACCAGAGATTACCTCTCTCTCAGTCCCCGTCACTCCTTTCCAATTTGTTACCATCTCCATCTATCTTTCTCCCTCTACCCTGATGTTTCACACTCCATGCCTCTCGCTCGTATGTCTGTGGATACTTCAGTGAAGGATTACATCAAAATATTATGTTTTACATTTTCTCTTTCAATCTAACTGAACAATCTCTCAGATTGTGAACAGAGGGGCCTTGGAGTGAGGGTAGCAGGGAAAATCCAGGTAATTATAGACGGTGAGCCTGACGTCAGTGGTAGGGAAGCTGCTGGAGAAGATACTGAGGGATAGGATCTATTCCCATTTGGAAGAAAATGGGCTTATCAGTGATAGGCAACATGGTTTTCTGCAGGGAAGGTCATGTCTCACCAACTTAATAGAATTCTTTGAGGAAGTGACAAAGTTGATTGATGAGGGAAGGGCTGTAGATGTCATATACATGGACTTCAGTAAGGCATTTGATAAGGTTCCCCATGCTAGGCTGATGGAGAAAGTGAAGGCGCATGGGGTCCAGGGTGTACTAGCTAGATGGATAAAGAACTGGCTGGGCAACAGGAGACAGAGAGTAGCAGTGGAAGGGAGTTTCTCAAAATGGAGACGTGTGACCAGTGGTGTTCCACAGAGACAAAAACAAGAAATGCTGGAATCACTCAGCAGGTCTGGCAGCATCTGTGGAAAGAGAAGCAGAGTTAACGTTTCGGGTCAGTGACCCTTCTTCGGAACTGACAAATATTAGAAAAGTCACAGATTATAACAAAGGAGAAGGTGCAGATTGGACCATGCCACATAGCTGACCAAAAGGTCACGGAGCAAAGGCAAACAGTGTTTAATTCACTGCCACTTCTCTTCCAGGAATGCCTACCTTGAAGAAGTTCTGCTCTTCTCTCCGACGGGATTTTCGTTTCTCTCTTTTACCTTGTTCACCTTCATTGCTTTCTATTTCCCTCCTGGTGTTTGATAAGGTATCTACCAAAACTCGTTTTCACAGCCACATCTCCTTCCTCAGTGACTGTCTCCGGCTCCGACTTATTCCACGTGGATTCCAACTGCATTTTCACCCATCATGCTTTGAAACCACCCAGGATCACAGGTATCTCTGAGAAATACAACGTTCCTCGGACTCCTACTCTCGCCGCATCCTGAGATCCATACTCAGTGCTATGCGCCACCACATGCACACACTGGACCTCTCTCTCCAGCAGCACCGTCTCACCTTATCTCAAAGCTGTTCAACTCCGCAGTTTCATCTCATCTTACGTCTCATCTGACGCATTAACAAAAAACTTTTTTTCTTCCTTTCAGGTGTTAAGGAACGCAAGCTCCAGCAGCTGATGGGGACGAATGCTCCTCCAGATCCTCCTTCCGCTTCACTTCCCTCTGACCCCACCCCTTCTGATCTGACCCCTTGCCGTGTATTCACTGTACCCTCTGACCTCCCCCTCTCTGATGCTGAGCGTTCTGTACTCAGCAAACGTCTCAGTTTTATCCCCTTACGCCCCCACCTCAATGAATTTCGCGCTCGGCATGACCTTGAGCTCTTCTTCCATCGCCTCCACCTCCGGGCTCACTTCTTCGACAAGGAGTCCTCCCCCCGACCAGCAGACCCATTTACCCGCCTCCAGCATTCTCCCCCGGCCTCTTACCCGCTCTTGATCGCTTCATGGAAAACTGTCGGTGAGACATTGGTCGTCTCAATTTCTCTGCCCCCTCACTCACTCTAACCTGTCCCCCTCTGAACTTGAGGCACTCCGTTCACGCACTTCCTTCAAGTAAAAGGTGTCGCTATGGGTACCCACATGGGTCCTAGTTTCCGAAGGGATCGTTCCCTCCGCGACACCCTGGTCCACTCCTCCATTACCCCCACCACCTTGTCCCCATCCCAGGGCACCTTCCCCTGCAATCGCAGGAGGTGTAATACCTGCCCATTTACCTCCTCTCTCGTCACTATCCCAGGCCCCAAACACTCCTTTCAGGTGAAGCAGCGATTTACCTGTACTTCTTTCAATGTCGTATACTGTATTCGCTGCTCACAGTGTGGTCTCCTCTACATTGGGGAGACCAAGCGTAGACTGGGTGACTGCTTTGAAGAACATCTCTGCTCAGTCCGCAAGCAGGACCCTGAGCTTCCGGTTGCTTGCCATTTCAACACTCCCCCCTGCTCTCATGCTCACATCTCTGTCCTGGGATTGCTGCAGTGTTCCAGTGAACATCAACGCAAGCTCGAGGAACAGCATCTCATCTACCGATTAGGCACACTACAGCCTGCCGGACTGAACATTGAGTTCACAATAATTTCAGAGCATGCCAACCCCCCATTTTACTTTCATTTTTAGTTATTTTTTCTTCCTTTTTTTTACATTCCTTTTTACATTTTTTACAATCTTTTTTTGCATTTATTTCATTTCATCTCAGTTTGTTCAGTTTGCTTACCCACTGTTTTTTTCAGGTTGTTTTTCTTCAGGTTTGCACTTGCTGCTGTTCAATATTCAGTGCATTCACACCTAATCTGTACTAATGCTTTGTCTTTCAACACACCATTAACATATTGTTTACCTTTGCTCCGTGACCTTTTGGTCAGCTATGTGGCCTGGTCCAATCTGCACCTTCTCCTTTGTTATAATCTGTGACTTTTCTAATATTTGACCTTCCCTGCAGAAAACCATGTTGCCTATCACTGATAAGCCCATTTTCTTCCAAATGGGAATAGATCCTGCCCTCAGTATCTTCTCCAGCAGCTTCCCTACCACTGACGTCAGGCTCACCGGTCTATAATTACCTGGATTTTCCCTGCTACCCTCCCTCCAAGGCCCCTCTGTTCACAATCTGAGAGATTGTTCAGTTAGATTGAAAGAGCAAATGTAAAACATAATATTTTGATGTAATCCTTCACTGAAGTATACACAGACATAACAGCGAGAGGCATGGAGTGTGAAACATCGGGGTAGAGGGAGAAAGATAGATGGATATGGTAACAAATTGGAAAGGAGTGACGGGGACTGAGAGAGAGGTAATCTCTGGTAAACTCTCTTGCTGGTAATCTCTCTCCATCTCTATCTCTCTCTTCCCATCTCTTCTACTCTCTGAAACCCTATTTCTTCTCTCTGTTACTCACTTTCCAAGTCTATCTCTCCATTTTCTCTCTCTATCTCCCTCTGCACATTATCTCAATCTCTCCCTCTTGCTCTCAGGATGGGAAGAGGGAGAAAGAGAGGCAGAGAAAGGGTGTTGCAGGCAGTGAGAGATGAGGAGAAAGAGACAGAGGAACAGTGAGTCTGGCATTGGTAGATGGATCTTTACTTTGTATCTATCCCTGTGCGTACCTGCCCTGTGAGTATTCGATGGGGGCAGTCTCGGACCGGGGGGACTGTCTAAAAATCAAAAATTAATCGAAAGCCCTTTCAAAGATGAAATTTATGAACACTTCTACATACAAAGGGTGGTAGAAGTTTGGAACTGTCTTCCACAAATGACCCCTCCCCATCTCGGCAATCTCCTCCAGCTCCACAATCCACCAATATCTGTGATCCTCGTATTCTGGCCTCTTGAACATCTCCAATTTGCATTGTTCCACCATTGGTGGCCGTGCCTTCAAGCTGCCAAGACCCTAACTCTGGAATTCCTTTCCTAAAACTCTCCGTCTCACTAACTCTCTTTCCTCTTTGAAGACGCTCCCTCAAACCGACCTCTTTGACCAATTTTATGTTTGTCTCGTCTAATTGCTCCTTAAGTGACTCGGTGTCAACTTTTTATTTGCCGTATTTATTTGTTGGATGTGTGCGTTAGTTGCCAGGCCAGCATTTATTGCCCATTCCTAATTGCCCTTGAGAAGGTGGTGTTGAGCCTCCTTCTTGAACCGCTGCAGTCCATGTGGGGTAGGTACACCCACAGTGCTGTTAGGAAGGGAGATCCAGGATTTTGACCAAGTGACAGTGAAGGAACGGCGATATAGTTCCAAGTCAGGATGGTGTGTGACTTTAGTTGTTGTGTGGACAGTATTTTCAGTGCGCAATCCATTTAAATTTTTAAATATTTATTTTTTAACGTGGTTAGATGGAACGATTCTCCTACAATCTGCCTGCCTCCCCATATCTCCTCACTCTTTCTGCCCGTCTCTCCCTCCTGCTCTAAATCCACTGCTTTACTCTGTATATAAACTCACACTGTCCCTGCCCTGGGAGGTCTCATTACGGTGCTCAAGCAATGAGTTATACAGTTCCAGCATAACCTCCCTGCTCTTATATACTTTAACAGTCTTGTTGGGAATGTCACTGTAGTTTGAAAATATGAAACACTCACACTAACCTCCAAAAAGAGGACTGGGCAGATAATGAGGATTGTTAATGATTGTTACAACTTGTCTCATCCTCTCTCTGTCTCTCCCTCTCATGTCTGTTTCTTCCCATCTTTCTCTCTCTCTCTCTCCCTCGTCCTCTCCCTCTTTCTCTGCCTCTTTCCATGACTCTGTCTCGAACACCATCTCTCTCTCCTTGGACAGAAATGTTTGTATTCATTTCTTGGTTAATTTTGAACCTGTAAATCTTGCCCTTGCTTGGAACATCACTGCAGTTTGAAAATACAAAACACTGTTCAACACTCGCCCCCTAAACTCTCACACTAAACCCCCAATACAGGACTGTGCAGATAATGGGGATTGTTACTGAGATTCTGTCAAAGTCCCCTCACACACTGTATCCCATTTCCCCTGCTTCTAAAGTTTGTCAGTGTTTAATACTATTTTTTTCAATAATATTAAATGTCACTTCAGTTTGAAAATATCAATCACTGATCCAACACCTGCCCCCTAAACACTCACACTAAACCCCTGATCATTCCTTTCAAAATTAGTTCTTATACACAGCCAGTTTTACTTTTTAATTCTATCTTTTTTCAACATGATTAGATGTAAAGTTTTTCCTATAATCTCGCACTCCCTCTCTCTCTGTCTGTCTCTCCTTCTGTCTCTGTTTCTCCCTCTGTTTGTCTCCCTCCCTCTCTCTCTCTCTGTCCCTTTCTCCCTCTGCATCTGTCTCTCTCCCTCTGTATCTGTCTCCCTCACTTTCTCCCTGTCTCTCTCCCTCTGCATCTGCCTGCCTCCCTTTCTGTCTGTCTCACTCTGCATTTGCCTGCCTCCCTTTCTGTCTTTCTCCCTCTGTCTCTGTTTCTCCTTTTTTTCTCTATCATGCTAGCTCTGTCTCTCTCTCTCTCCCTTTCTCTGTCCCACTCTTTCTGTGTCTCTGTCCATCTGCGTCTCACTGCCTCCATCTCTCTGTCCCTCTATACATGGACAGCAATGCTTTGAGCCATTTGTTTGGTTAATTTTGAATCTTTGACTCTTGCTTTTGTTGGGAATGGCAATGCAGTTTGAAAATATCAAACACTCATCTAACACTCATCACTAAAACCCTTACATTAAACCCCAAATACCGGACTGGGCAGACAATGGGGATTGTTACTGGGGTTCCGTCAAGGTCTCATTTTGCTACCTCTTCTGTCTCTCACTGTCTTCCACTTTGTCCCTCTCTCTCCATTTCCCCATTTGTTTCCGTTTCCCTCTCTCCTCTTTCCTTCATCGCCCCCAAATTTATAAATGGAGAGGGTGCTCCTCCCACTTTATAAATAAAGATGGAGCTCACTCCACTTTTACATAGCGAGGGAGCTCCCTCCACTTTGTCCGGAGAGGTGGAGCTCCCTCTACCTTATACATAGAAAGGGAGCTCCCTCTGTTTTATATAGCTGCCGTGGTGGGATTTGAACCCCTGTCCCCAGGCCATCTGGTTGGGCCTCTTGATTACGTGACCAGTGATATTATCACTACCCAACTGCGTCCCAAATGGATGCGTACAGTGTCTGTCCCGTAATATCACTCACAGTATGTTCTGGGCTGTAACCCTGAACATGGTCCCGAATCAGAGACTCAAATTTCACATTTTAACTGGGAAAAGGCAGGAACAGAGTGAAACGGGATTGCTTTTGTCCCTGGATTCAGTGTCCACTGCAGACAGATCAGTTACACAACAGAGAAAAGCCAGGAGTGAACAAGGTCAATACAATAATATGGAAAATGTAAATGACGCCTCTCACAATTGAAGCATCCGTCCAGTATGAGTACAGATTTCAGGTTTATTCCCGAGAGAGGTCTTACTCAGAAAATGTCATTGACATTGAAATCATTGTGTTTTATCCACCACATTATTTACATCAGAGTCAAAGCTGCTGATGTGATGTGTTTGTTCAGGTGAGTGTAACTAATCGCAATGATCAGGGGTATAACCGTGTCAGTGGAGACTTATCCCCTGTATAAATCAGGCCCCATTGGAATGGATCAGCTCTGAGTACCTACTGGAGCTGTGGATTCCAGGCTAACAGAAATCTCTGCTTCTCACAGAAATGGGATATCCAGTAATGCATCAGCTAGAAGACATTTACTATCCTGTGCTTGCAGCAATTGGAGTTGCTGGTAAGCCAGTATCTCAGCTGTTAATGTTCTAAATCAATGTTATCTGTGCTGCTGCACTGGGTATTATTTCCCTCTGTGTGTGTTACACAGCCGCCTGTTCTTTTCCAGCAATTTACTGATGGAATCTCCTTATTGTCTACTCTTTCATTCTTGTAGGAGTTGTGTTATGTATTTAATGGTATTGTTTTAAGTAACTGTGGCTTTGTTATTGGATTATTCTGTGTATTGAATGTATTGGAATGAGATGTTTCAGTTAGAATTAGAATTAGAATATTACAGCGCAGTACAGGCCATTCGGCCCTCGATGTTGCGCCGATCATCTGACCTACACTATTCCATTTACATCCATATGTCTATCCAATGACCACTTAAATGCCCTTAAAGTTGGCGAGTCTACTACTGTTGCAGGCAGGGCGTTCCACGCCCCTACTACTCTCTGCGTAAAGAAACTACCTCTGACATCTGTCCTATATCTTTCACCCCTCAACTTAAAGCTATGTCCCCTCGTGTTTGCCATCCTCATCCGAGGAAAAAGACTCTCACTATCCACCCTATCTAACCCTCTGATTATCTTGTATGTCTCTATTAAGTCACCTCTCCTCCTCCTTCTCTCTAACGAAAACAACCCCAAGTCCCTCAGCCTTTCCTCGTAAGACCTTCCTTCCATACCAGGCAACATCCTGGTAAATCTCCTCTGCACCCTTTCCAAAGCTTCCACATCCTTCCTATAATGCGGTGACCAGAACTGCACGCAATACTCCAGGTGCGGCCTCACCAGAGTTTTGTACAGCTGCATCATGACCCCGTGGCTCTGAAACTCGATCCCCCTACTAATAAAGGCTAACACACCATATGCCTTCTTAACAGCCCTATTAACCTGGGTAGCAACTTTCAGGGATTTATGTACCTGGATACCAAGATCTCTCTGCTCATCTACACTACCAAGAATCTTCCCATTAGCCCAGTACTCTGCATTGCTGTTACTCCTTCCAAAGTGAATCACCTCACACTTCTCCACATTAAACTCCATTTGCCATCTCTCAGCCCAGCTCTGCAGCCTATCTATGTCCCTCTGTACCCTACAACACCCTTCGACACTATCCACAACTCCACCGACCTTCGTGTCATCCGCAAATTTACTAACCCACCCTTCTACACCCTCATCCAGGTCGTTTATAAAAACGACAAACAGCAGTGGCCCCAAAACAGAACCTTGCGGTACACCACTAGTAACTAAACTCCAGGATGAACATTTGCCATCAACCACCACCCTCTGTCTTCTTTCAGCTAGCCAATTTCTGATCCAAAGCTCTAAATCACCTTCAACCCCATACTTGCGTATTTTCTGCAATAGCCTACCGTGGGGAACCTTATCAAACGCCTTACTGAAATCCATATACACCACATCCACGGATTTACCCTCATCCACCTGTTTGGTCACCTTCTCGAAAAACTCAATAAGGTTTGTGAGGCACGACCTACCTTTCACAAAACCGTGCTGACTATCGCAAATGAACTTATTCTTTTCAAGATGATTATAAATCCTGTCTCTTATAACCTTTTCCAACATTTTACCCACAACCGAAGTAAGGCTCACAGGTCTATAATTACCAGGGCTGTCTCTACTCCCCTTCTTGAACAAGGGGACAACATTTGCTATCCTCCAGTCCTCCGGCACTACTCCTGTCGACAATGATGACTTAAAGATCAACAACAACGGCTCTGCAATCTCCTCCCTGGCTTCCCAGAGAATCCTAGGATAAATCCCATCTGGCCCAGGGGACTTATCTATTTTCACTCTTTCCAAAATTGCTAACACCTCCTCCTTGTGAATCTCAATCCCATCTAGCCTAGTAGGCTGTATCTCAGTAATCTCCTCGGCAACATTTTCTTTCTCTACTGTAAATACTGACGAAAAATATTCATTTAACGCTTCCCCTATCTCCTCTGATTCCGCACACAACTTCCCACTACTATCCTTGATTGGCCCTGTTCTAACTCTTATCATTCGTTTATTCCTGATATACCTATAGAAAGCCTTAGGGTTTTCTTTGATCCTATCCGCCAATGACTTCTCGTGTCCTCTCCTTGCTCTTCTTAGCCCTCCCTTTAGATCCTTCCTGGCTAGCTTGTAACTCTCAAGCGCCCTAACTGAGCCTTCACGTCTCATCCTAACATAAGCCGCCCTCTTCCTCTTGACAAGCGCTTCAACTTCTTGAGTAAACCACGGCTCCCTTGCTCGACAACTTCCTCCCTGCCTGACAGGTACATACTTATCAAGGACACGCATTAGCTGCTCCTTGAATAAGCTCCACATTTCGTTTGTGCCCATCCCCTGCAGTTTCCTTCCCCATCCTACACATCCTAAATCTTGCCTAATCGCGTCATAATTTCCTTTCCCCCAGCTATAATTCTTGCCCTGCGGTATGTACCTGTCCCTGCCCATCGCTAAGGTAAACCTAACCGAATTGCGATCACTATCGCCAAAGTGCTCACCTACATCTAAATCAAACACCTGGCCGGGTTCATTACCCAGTACCAAATCCAATGTGGCATCGCCCCTGGTTGGCCTGTCCACATACTGTGTCAGAAAACCCTCCTGCACACACTGGACAAAAACAGACCCATCTAAAGTACTCGAACTATAGTATTTCCAGTCAATATTTGGAAAGTTAAAGTCCCCCATAACCACTACCCTGTTACTCTCGCTCCTGTCGAGAATCATCTTCGCTATCCTTTCCTCTACATCTCTGGAACTATTCGGAGGTCTATAGAAAACTCCCAACAGGGTGACCTCTCCTCTCCTGTTTCTAACCTCGGCCCAGACTACCTCAGTAGACGAGTCCTCAAACGTCCTTTCTGCCGCTGTAATACTTTCCTTGATTAACAATGCCACACCCCCCCTCTTTTACCCTCTTCTCTGTTCTTTCTGAAACATCTAAATCCCGGAACCTGCAACATCCATTCCTGCCCCTGCTCTACCCATGTCTCCGAAATGGCCACAACATCAGGATCCCAGGTACCAACCCATGCTGCAAGCTCACCCACCTTATTCCGGATGCTCCTGGCGTTGAAGTAGACACACTTTAAACCAAGTTCTTACTTGCCAGTGCCCTCTTGCGTCCCTGTAACCTTATCCCCTACCTCACTACTCTCAACAGCCTGTACACTGGCACTGCAATTTAGGTTCCCATTCCCCTGCTGATTTAGTTTAAACCCCCCCAAAGAGCACTAACAAATCTCCCCCCCAGGATATTGGTACCCCTCTGGTTCAGGTGAAGACCATCCTGTTTGTAGAGGTCCCACCTACCCCAGAAAGAGCCCCAATTATCCAGGAAACCAAAACCCTCCCTCCTGCACCATCCCTGCAGCCATGTGTTCAACTCCTCTCTCTCCCTATTCCTCTCTTCGCTAGCACGTGGCACAGGCAACAACCCAGAGATAACAACTCTGGTTGTTCTCGCTCTAAGCTTCCACCCTAGCTCCCTGAATTTCTGCCTTAAATCCCCATCTCTCTTCCTACCTATGTCGTTGCTGCCTATGTGGACCACGACTTGGGGGTGCTCCCCCTCCCCTTAAGGATCCCAAAAACACGATCGGAGACATCACGTACCCTGGCACCTGGGAGGCAACACACCAACCGTGAGTCTCTCTCGTTCCCACAGAACCTCCTATCTGTTCCCCTAACTATGGAGTCCCCAATGACTAATGCTCTGCTCCTCTTCCCTTTTCCCTTCTGAGCAACAGGGACAGACTCTGTGCCAGAGACCTGCACCCCATTGCTTACCCCTGGTAAGTCGTCCCCCCCAACAGTATCCAAAACGGTATACCTGTTGTTGAGGGAAACGGCCACAGGGGATCCCTGCACTGCCTGCTGGTTCCCTTTCCTTCCCCTGACGGTAACCCATCTACCTACTTCTTTTACCTGAGTTAGGATCAATAATCAGACAATTAGGACTTTTTAATATTTTCGTGATGTGGATCTAACCAATCCTGGAATATTTTTATGATTTTTTTGCAGTGATTGATAATGAGACATCTCACGGTCTCAGTGTTACAATGTCCCCCTTCCCCAATAACATGGCCCAGTTTAACTGTGATTTCAATGTATTTATTGATTATCACTGTTATCAAATATTGTTTCACTCTGTGTGTTTCTGACGCTGCTTCAGAGGTCTGGCTACTGAACTGAGTTTGCTGCTGACACTTTCACTTCTCCTTCTCTGCTTCACTGTGAAACTTCACTGTCACTGGACTACATTGTAAAATAGAAAGTATTGATCTGATGTTTTACTGGTTTTCACTTTATCAGTTGATATCAAGAGTCTTTCCATTTATCAGCTGCAGTGCTGTTGTTGGTGTTTTATTAATGAAACAATCCCACCTTATCACAGATTACTTTATAATTCCAGGAGAAGGAATTTCAATGATTGAGAGGTTTGTCTGGAAGTAGCTTTCGATCCTGTTTTACTCCATGTATTGTAGATGAAGTGAAGAGTGTAGGTGAACAGGTGGAGACTTGAGTGTTCTGTAGATACAGTAAATTATTCACAGAGGTTTCACCATTGAACAATCTGACTCTGAGAATAGAATCATTGAACCTGGGGCTGGTGAACAGAACACAGACACAGAATGTTAGGAATAAATCATATGTGAAAAGCAGCATGAAGTAACAATTTACAGGATGTGAGTACTCCAGAGAGATAGGGAAGGAGAAAAGGAGCAGGGAGAACGAAACCGATGGGAAAAGAAAAGCAGAAGTAAAGAGAAAGAGAAAGAAGCAGCAGTGTAAATAATTCAATATCATAAAGTGCTGGAATGTCCAGAACAATTAGTGAGAGAAACTGGGAGTTGAAGTTGTCTGTTGTCAGATTGTGTTCATTTTCCTGTTGGACTTGATCCTCTGTGTTGATTTCTGTCAGGTCCTCATTTTGTTTTGTGGAATGTTCCTATTCCTTACTTAGTGACTGAATAAATAGAATAGAATCAGTTCTTCACTAATGGTAATTCATTATTTAAATACTGCACTTTAAAATCTCTGTGACTGCTGAATTCAATAATGAGCGAGGCTAATATCAGAAATATATTTAAATTTATATTTAATTGCCTGTACAAACGAAATATATTGACTATATTGTATTAACAATGAACTGTTCTCCAACACCAATAACCACAGGGATTATTGTTTGAATGTATTAATTGAGTTGTATTCCTGGGATCTATAGATTAGATTTCCTCTAACACTCTGCTGCAGTCTCTCTCTGTGAATCTCAGCCTCTCCTCTCACTGTATTGAATCCTCAGTCTCCTCATCCATTGCTTCAGTTTATCCACTTTCCCAAACCATCTGCTCCAGTCTCCCCTCCTGCTTCAACATGTCCTTTTACTTCTCTCCCTCCCAATCTCACTCACTGGCTCCACCTCCAGCTGCCTTGTCCAACCTGATAGGAATACAGGAACATAGGAGCAGGAGGTGGCCATTCAGCCCTTCTCGCCTGCTCCACCATTCTAGATCATGGCTGATAATCAGACTCAGTGCTGCAGTTTTCAGCCTTTTCCCATGTGGGAACAGTCCCTGTCTGTTCCCTGAACCCAGAGCAACAAAACAGCTACACATCCCGCTCTCCCCAACCCTTCCCAACCAACAGTCTGGAGACACATTCCCAATTAACCCATTGGATTCCATCTCTGGAAATCTCCTTCTCATTTCCCCACTGGCACTGCATCCTCACTCAGTACTTCCAGTAGATCCAGTGCTGACTTTATTCACTTTCTGCATCAATTTCCCAATTCATTATTAATAATTGTGTTTTCAAACATTTCACGATGACAAAACACTGCCCAGGTCAATGAATCAGTTTTCACTGCTCGATGCAGCAACAAAACAACAAAGATAGGTAAATTGGCCATTATAAATTGCCCCTAGTATAGGTAGGTGGTAGGGAAATATAGGGACAGGTGGGGATGTGGTAGGAATATGGAATTGGTGTAGGATTAGTATAAATGGGTGGTTGATGGTCGGCACAGACTCGGTGGGCCGAAGGGCCTGTTTCAGTGCTGTATTTCTAAAAAAAAAAAGCTGGAAATTTCAGCCCAGATCCTGTCAAACTGCTGCTTTGTCTCCAGGTCTGATCAGTAATTTCTCTGCTTCCTTTTCTCTCTCTCTTCCAGTTAACTTGGTGGCGATTGTGATCCTGTCCCGAGGAAAGTGCGGTCTCTCCAAATGTATCAGTGTCTACCTGGTGGGAATAGCAGTTTCTGATCTCCTGGTCGTTATCACTAATCCCATATTGAACTGGATTGTTTTAATTTATTTCCCATATTCATTCCTGAGAATTACTCCTGTGTGTTCTCTCATTGGCGTTCTGCTTTGTGCATCCACAGTTGTTTCTGTCTGGCTCACAGTCACTTTCACCTTTGATCGATTTGTGGCCATTTGTTGTGAGAAGCTGAAAACAAAATATTGCAGCGAGAAAAGGGCGGCTGTGGTTGTGGGAACAGTGAGTGTGCTGGGCTGTTTAGTGTCTCTCCCCTGGTACTTTACACAGGAACAACAGTACATTATTGATAATGTTCCCATGGGTTGTGTTCATAAACTGGGCTTCTTTACTTCCCCCAAATGGGGGGCATTTGAATTGTCTTTCTGATTTTGCTGCTCAATGTTCTGACTGTCAGGCGGATTTTATTCTCCAGTAAAGTCCGCAGGGGATTCCGGCGCCACAGCAATGCAGAGAATCACAAGGACCCAGAGATGGAGAATCGCAGGAAATCAATTATTTTACTCTTCAGTATCTCCGGCAGTTTTATCCTGTTATGGGTGACCCAGGTTGTGTTTAACATTTATACTCGAATTACAGATATTTATTATTATTCCTCCTCCACTGACCCTCTCTTTATCACAGGTCAAACATCACAGATGCTGCAGATTCTCAGTTCCTGCACCAACACATGTATTTACATTGTGACCCAGACTAAATTCAGACAGGAGCTGAAGAAGGGGGTGAAATACCCTCTCAATCTCATTGTTAAATTAGTGAAATCATAGAAAGAGCTGAAGGGTTTCAAACACTGGAACTAAATCCCATTCCCCCTCCCCCCCCCCAGACCCCCAGCTCCACCTCCCACCCTCCACCCGCCTCTGTGATTATTTGACCAGCGCCAGCTTTAGTCCTGGCAGCTGCCTGAGCGTGGCAGACCCTGACTTTAACTGGAACAGGATACGTTTGCGCATGTGCCAGTGCAGCGCCACCTAGTGGTTGCTTTGTCAACAAACGCCGCCAGTGGACAAAGCTGCAAACCGCAGTGATTGTGAGGTGGTGAGCGGGGGCAGCAACTGCATTGAGGCAGGGGCACCAGCAGATGGAGATGGTGAGAGGGGGACAGTAACTGCAGTGAGACAGGGGCACCAGCTGATGGAGATGGTGAGAGGGGGACAGTAACTGCAGTGAGATAGGGACACCAGCAGATGGAGATGGTGAGAGGGGGACAGTAACTGCAGTGAGAAAGGGACACCAGCAGATGGAGATGGTGAGAGTGGACAGTAACTGCAGTGAGACAGGGACACCAGCAGATGGAGATGGTGAGAAGGGATAGTAACTGCAGTGAAACAGGGACACCAGCAGATGGAGATGGTGAGCCACTGCTGATTGAGATTCGGTGTTACTGAATGTTTGAAAGTTTCTACAAGTTTGAGGAATTTACTTCCTGTAAACTTGAGATGCTCAAAAAAATAATTTCAATATAGTTTGTGTAAAGTGGCTATTTTACTACTATGTGCACTAGGCAAATACTTCAATGGAACAGTGGGGCTGCACAGTGGTGCAGTGGTAAGCACTGACGCCTCACAGCTCCAGCGATCCGGGTTCAATTCTGGGTACTGCCTGTGTGGAGTTTGCAAGTTCTCCCTGTGTCTGCGTGGGTTTTCTCTGGGTGCTCCGGTTTCCTCCCACAAGCCAAAAGACTTGCAGGTTGGTAGGTAAATTGGCCATTATAAATTGCCCCTAGTATAGGTAGGTGGTAGGGAAATATAGGGACAGGTGGGGATGTAGTAGGGAACATGGGTTTAGTGTCGGATTAGTATGAATGGGTGGTTGATGGTCGGCATAGACTCGGTGGGCTGAAGGGCCTGTTACAGTGCTGTATCTCTAAACTAAACTGAACACTTGCAACATTAAACTCATTACTGTTTGGAAAATTATTTTCACTGATTAAAGGTAATGTATAAATAAAACAACAGCATCAAATTACACTCAATCATTTTCAAATAAAAACTCTCTATATAAGGAAGGTCAGTTTCAGTTAAAGTTAATTACTTTTTGTTTCGGCGGAGCAGGGGACTGCTGGGTAAGTACAAACCTATATATTTGGGCAATGCCTGGTGCCAGGGTGCAGGACATCTCTGACCGGCTGGAAAGGATATTGGAGCGGGAAGGGGAGGATCCAGTTGTTGTGGTCCACGTTGGGACTAACAACATAGGCAAGGCTAGGATGGAGGACCTGTTTGGGGATTATAAAGCACTAGGAACGAAATTAAGGAACAGGTCCTCGAGGGTCATAATCTCCGGATTACTGCCCGTGCCACGTGCAAATTGTCTGAGGGATAAGAATATTAGGGAAGTAAACACGTGGCTAAAGGAGTGGTGTGGGAAAGAGGGGTTCCATTTCATGGGACATTGGCATCAGTTTTGGAACCGGGGGGATCTGTACCGATGGGACGGTCTCCATCTGAACCGATCTGGAACCAGTGTTCTAGTTCTTACGGGCGGCACAGTGGCGCAGTGGTTAGCACCGCAGCCTCACAGCTCCAGGGACCCGGGTTCGATTCTGGGTACTGCCTGTGCGGAGTTTGCAAGTTCTCCCTGTGTCTGCGTGGGTTTCCTCCGGGTGCTCCGGTTTCCTCCCACATGCCAAAGACTTGCAGGTTGATAGGTTAATTGGCCATTATAAATTACCCCTAGTATAGGTAGGTGGTAGGGAAATATATAGGGACAGTTGGGGATGTGATAGGAATATGGGATTAGTGTAGGATTAGTATAAATGGGTGGTTAATGGTGGGCCGAAGGGCCTGTTTCAGTGCTGTATCTCTAAACTAAACTAAACTGAAACGGATAAATAGGGTGGTCTCTAGGACTTTAAACTAGTGAATCGGGGGGAAGGAAAAGGGAAAACGACAGGGTGTATGATGGTAAATAAAAAGGTAAGCAGCAGGTTAACATGTGAGCAGGAGGGTTTAAGTTCAGGGCAGACTATGAAAGAAGCAGAAAGGAAGGATAACTCAGGAGTTATTAGAGATATTGGAAATCATGAGGGTAAGAAAGCTAGCATAAAGGCACTTTACCTGAATGCGCGTAGCATTCATAACAAGGTTGATGAGGTAACGGCGCAAATCATCACGAATGAATATGATTTGGTAGCCATTACGGAGGCATGGTTACAGGTTGGTCACGACTGGGTGTTAAATATCCAGCGGTACCAGACTATTCGGAAGGACAGACAGGAAGGTAAGGGAGGTGGTGTAGCTCTGATATTCAAGGACGACATCAGGGTGGTGCTCAGAGATGAAATAGGTTCTATGGAGAATGAGGTTGAATCTATTTGGTTGGAAATTAGAAACTCTAAGAAGAAAAAGTCATTGATAGGCGTAGTCTATAGGCCACCAAATAATAACATCACATTGGGGCGGGCAATAAACAAAGAAATAACTAATGCCTGTAAAAATGGTACGGCAATTATCATGGGGGATTTTAATCTCCATGTAGATTGGTCGAACCAGCTCAGTCAGGGTAGCCTTGAGGAGGAATTCGTTGAGTGTATCCGTGATAGTTTTCTTGAACAGTATGTAATGGAACCGACGAGGGAGCAAGCTCTCCTAGATCTAGTACTGTGTAATGAGACAGGAATAATTAATGACCTCATAGTTAGGGATCCTCTTGGAAGGAGTGATCACAGTATGGTTGAATTTAGAATACAGATGGAGAGTGTGAAGATAAAATCCAATACCAGGGTCCTGCACTTGAACAAGGGGGACTACAATAGAATGAGGGAGGACTTTGCTTAAGTAGACTGGAAACAAACATTTTATGGTGGGACAGTTGACGAGCAGTGGAGGACTTTCAAAGCAATTTTTCAAAGTGCTCAGCAGAAGTATATTCCAGTGAAAAGGAAGGACTGGAAGAAAAGGGGTAATCTGCCATGGGTGTCTAAGGAAATAAGGGAGGCTATCAAATTGAAAGAGAAGGCATACAAGGTGGCCAAAAGCAGCATGAAACTAGAAGACTGGGAAAACTTTAAAGGTCAACAGAAAGCTACAAAAAGAGCTATAAAGAAAAGTAAGATAGAACATGAGAAAAATCTAGCACAGAATATAAAGACAGATAGCAAAAGTTTCTATAAATATATAAAATGAAAAAGAGTGGCTAAAGTAAACGTTGGTCCTTTAGAGGATGAGAAGGGGAATTTAGTTATGGGACATGATGAAATGGCCGAGGCATTGAACAGGTATTTTGTATCGGTCTTCACAGTGGAGGACATTAATAACATGCCAGGAATTGACAAAGAGACGAACGTAGGTGAGGACCTGGAAACAATCATTATTACGGAAGAGGTAGTGTTGGGCAAGCTAATGGAGCTAAGGATTGATAAGTCTCCTGGCCCTGATGGAATGCATCCCAGGGACTAAAAGAGATGGCGGGAGAAATAGCAGGTGCACTGACGGTAATTTTCCAAAGTTCTCTGGACTCTAGGGTGGTCCAAGCTGATTGGAAAACAGCAGATGTGACGCCACTGTTTAAAAAGGGAGGTAGACAAAAGATGGGGAATTATAGACCAGTTAGCTTATCCTCTGTAGTGGGGAAGATGCTTGAGTCTATTATCAAGGAAGAAATAGCAGGGCATCTCGATAGAAATTGTCCCATTGGGCAGACGCAGCATGGGTTCATGAAGGGCAGGTCATGCTTGACAAATCTTTTGGAATTCAATGATGACGTTACGAGCAAGGTGGACAATGGAGACCCAGTGGATGTGGTGTACCTAGATTTCCAAAAGGCCTTCGACAAGGTGCCGCACAAGAGGCTGCTGCATAAGATAAGGATGCATGGCGTCAGGGGTAAAGTATGAGCATGGATAGAGGATTGGTTGACGAACAGGAAGCAGAGAGTGGGGATAAATGAGTGCTATTCTGGCTGGCAATCAGTCACTAGTGGTGTGCCTCAGCGATCGGTGTTGGGACCGCAATTATTTACAATTTATATAGATCATTTGGAGTTGGGGACCACGTGTTGCAGATGACACTAAGATGAGTGGCAGAGCAAAGTGTGCAGATGACTGTGAAACTTTGCAGAGGAACATAGATACATTGAGTGAGTGGGCAAAGGTCTGGCAGATGGAATACAATGTTAATAAATGTGAAGTCATTCATTTCGGTAGGAGTAACAGTAAAAAGGATTATTACTTGAATGGTAAAAAGTTGCAGCATGCTGCTATGCAGAGGGACCTAGGTGTCCTTGTGCATGAATCGCAGAAGGTTGGTCTGCAGGTACAGCAAGTAATTAGGAAGGCAAATGGAATTTTGTCCTTCATTGCTGAAGGGATTGTGTTTAAAAGCAGAGAGGTTATGTTGCAGCTGTATAAGGTACTGGTGAGGCCGCACCTGGAGTACTGTGTGCAGTTTTGGTCTCCTTACTTGAGAAAGGATATACTGGCACTGGAGAGGGTGCAGAGGAGGTTCACTAGGTTGATTCCGGAGTTGAGGGGGTTGGCTTATGAGGAGAGACTGAGTAGATTGTGATTATATTCATTGGAATTCAGAAGAATGAGGGGGGATCTTTTAGAAACATATAAAATCATGAAGGGAATAGATAAAATACAAGTAGAGAGGATGTTTCCACTGGCAGGTGAAGCTAGAACAAGAGGGCATAGCCTCAAGATTAGAGGGAGCAGATTTAGAACTGAATTAAGAAGGAACTTCTTCACCCAGAGGGTGGTTAGTCTATGGAATTCCTTGCCCAGTGAAGTAGTTGACGCTACTTCAGTAAACGTCTTTCAAGCTAAGGTAGATATCTTTTTGAACAATAAAGGAATTAAGGGATACGGTGAGAGCGCGGGTAAGTGGATCTGAGTCCACGAAAAGATCAGCCATGATCTTATTGAATGGTGGAGCAGGCTCGAGGGGCCGGACGGCCTACTCCTGCTCCTACTTCTTATGATCTTATGAAACTAATGCAGCCCCTCAAACTCATGCAGACCCTCAAACCAAACCAATGTCGCCCCTCAAACCTTTGTAGCCCCTCAAACTAATGCAGATTCTCAAACTAAGCCGGCCCCTCAAACTAATGCGGCCCCTCAAACTAAGGCAGCCCCTCAAACTAAGGCGTCCCCTCAAACCAATGCAGCCCCTCAAACTAATGCAGAATCTCAAACTAATGCGGCCCCTCAAACCTTTGTAGCCCCTCAAACTCATGCAGTCCCTCCAACTCATGCAGACCCTCCAACTAATGCAGCCCCTCAAACTAATGCAGAACATCAAACTAAGGCGTCCCCTCAAACTAATGCAGCCCCTCAAACTAAGGCGTCCCCTCAAACTAAGGCGTCCCCTCAAACTAATGCAGATTCTCAAACTAAGCCGGCCCCTCAAACTAATGCGGCCCCTCAAACTAAGGCAGCCCCTCAAACTAAGGCGTCCCCTCAAACTAATGCAGCCCCTCAAACTAATGCAGAATCTCAAACTAATGCAGACCCTCAAACCAATGTCGCCCCTCAAACTCATGCAGTCCCTCCAACTCATGCAGACCCTCCAACTAATGCAGCCCCTCAAACTAATGCAGAACATCAAACTAATGCAGAACCTCAAACTAATGCAGAACATCAAACTAATGCAGAACCTCAAACTAATGCGGCCCCTCAAACTAATGCAGAACATCAAACTAATGCAGAACCTCAAACTAATGCAGAACCTCAAACTAATGCAGAACCTCAAACTAATGCAGAACCTCAAACTAATGCAGCCCCTGAAACTAATGCAGAACATCAAACTAATGCAGAACATCAAACTAATGCAGAACATCAAACTAATGCAGAACCTCAAACTAATGCAGAACCTCAAACTAATGCAGAACATCAAACTAAGGCGTCCCCTCAAACTAATGCAGCCCCTCAAACTAAGGCGTCCCCTCAAACTAAGGCGTCCCCTCAAACTAATGCAGATTCTCAAACTAAGCCGGCCCCTCAAACTAATGCGGCCCCTCAAACTAAGGCAGCCCCTCAAACTAAGGCGTCCCCTCAAACTAATGCAGCCCCTCAAACTAATGCAGAATCTCAAACTAATGCAGACCCTCAAACCAATGTCGCCCCTCAAACTCATGCAGTCTCTCCAACTCATGCAGACCCTCCAACTAATGCAGCCCCTCAAACTAATGCAGAACATCAAACTAATGCAGAACCTCAAACTAATGCAGAACATCAAACTAATGCAGAACCTCAAACTAATGCGGCCCCTCAAACTAATGCAGAACATCAAACTAATGCAGAACATCAAACTAATGCAGAACCTCAAACTAATGCAGAACCTCAAACTAATGCAGAACCTCAAACTAATGCAGCCCCTCAAACTAATGCAGAACATCAAACTAATGCAGAACATCAAACTAATGCAGAACATCAAACTAATGCAGAACCTCAAACTAATGCAGAACCTCAAACTAATGCAGCCCCTCAAACTAATGCAGAACATCAAACTAATGCAGAACCTCAAACTAATGCGGCCCCTCAAACTAAGGCGGCCCCTCAACGAAGGCGTCCCCTCAAACTAAGGCGGCCCCTCAAACTTATGCGGCCCCTCAAACTAATGCAGTCCCTCAAACTAATGCAGTCTCTCAAACTAATGCAGTCCCTCAAACTAATGCAGCCCCTCAAACTAAGGCGGCCCCTCAAACTAAGGCGGCCCCTCAAACTAAGGCGGCCCCTCAAACTAATGCAGCCTCTCAAACTAAGGCAGCCTCTCACCGAAGGCGGCCCCTCAAACTAATGCAGCCTCTCAAACGAAGGCAGCCTCTCAAACTGAGGCGGCCCCTCAAACTAAGGCAGCCCCTCAAACTTCGGCGGCCCCTCAAACTAAGGCGGCCCCTCAAACTAAGGCGGCCCCTCAAACTTAGGCGGCCCCTCAAACTTAGGCGGCCCCTCAAACTTATGCGGCCCCTCAAACTAAGGCGTCCCCTCAAACTAAGGCAGATCCTCAAACTAATGCAGTCCCTCAAACTAATGCAGATCCCCAAACTAATGCAGATGCTCAAACTAAGGCAGTCCCTCAAACTAATGCAGTCCCTCAAACTAAGGCAGATGCTCAAACTAATGCAGATCCTCAAACTAATGCAGATCCTCAAACTAATGCAGTCCCCAAACTAATGCAGTCCCTCAAACTAATGCAGATGCTCAAACTAATGCAGATGCTCAAACTAATGCAGATGCTCAAACTAAGGCACTCCCTCAAACTAATGCAGTCCCTCAAACTAAGGCAGATGCTCAAAGTGATGCAGATCCTCAAACTAATGCAGTCCCCAAACTAATGCAGTCCCTCAAACTAATGCAGTCCCTCAAACTAAGGCAGTTCCTCAAACTAATGCAGATGCTCAAACTAATGCAGTCCCTCAAACTAATGCAGTCCCTCAAACTAAGGCAGATCCTCAATCTAATGCAGATGCTCAAACTAATGCAGTCCCTCAAACTAATGCAGTCCCTCTAACTAATGCAGTCCCTCAAACTAATGCATTCCCTCAAACGAAGGCAGATCCTCAAACTAATGCAGATGCTCAAACTAATGCAGTCCCTCAAACTAATGCAGTCCCTCAAACTAAGGCAGATCCTCAAACTAATGCAGATGCTCAAACTAATACAGCCCCTCAAACTAAGGCAGCCTCTCAAACTAAGGCAGCTCCTCAAACTAAGGCAGCCCCTCAAACTATGGCAGCCCCTCAAACTAATGCAGCCCCTCAAACTAAGGCAGCCCCTCAAACTAATGCAGCCCCTCAAACTAAGGCAGCCCCTCAAACTAATGCAGCCCCTCAAACTAAGGCAGCCCCTCAAACTAAGGCAGCTCCTCAAACTAAGGCAGCCCCTCAAACTATGGCAGCCCCTCAAATTAATGCACCCCCTCAAATGAATGCAGATTCTCAAACTAATTCAGCCCCTCAAACTAATTCAGCCCCTCAAACTAAAGCAGTCCCTCAAACTGAGGCATCCCCTCAATCTGAGACAGGCCCTCAATCTGAGACAGGCCCTCAATCTGAGGCAGACCCTCAAACTAATGCAGACCCACAACCTGAGGCAGCCCCTCAATCTGAGGCAGCCCCTAAAACTAAGGCAGCCCCTCAAACTAAGGCAGCTCCTCAAACTAAGGCAGCCCCTCAAACTATGGCAGCCCCTCAAACTAATGCAGCCCCTCAAACTAAGGCAGCCCCTCAAACTAATGCAGCCCCTCAAACTAAGGCAGCTCCTCAAACTAAGGCAGATCCTCAAACTAATGCAGTCCCTCAAACTAATGCAGATCCCCAAACTAATGAAGATGCTCAAACTAAGGCAGTCCCTCAAACTAATGCAGTCCCTCAAACTAAGGCAGATGCTCAAACTAATGCAGATCCTCAAACTAATGCAGATCCTCAAACTAATGCAGTCCCCAAACTAATGCAGATCCTCAAACTAATGCAGTCCCCAAACTAATGCAGTCCCTCAAACTAATGCAGATGCTCAAACTAATGCAGATGCTCAAACTAATGCAGATGCTCAAACTAAGGCACTCCCTCAAACTAATGCAGTCCCTCAAACTAAGGCAGATGCTCAAACTGATGCAGATCCTCAAACTAATGCAGTCCCCAAACTAATGCAGTCCCTCAAACTAATGCAGTCCCTCAAACTAAGGCATTTCCTCAAACTAATGCAGATGCTCAAACTAATGCAGTCCCTCAAACTAATGCAGTCCCTCAAACTAAGGCAGATCCTCAATCTAATGCAGATGCTCAAACTAATGCAGTCCCTCAAACTAATGCAGCCCCTCAAACTAATGCACTCTCTCTAACTAATGCAGTCCCTCAAACTAATGCATTCCCTCAAACGAAGGCAGATCCTCAAACTAATGCAGATGCTCAAACTAATGCAGTCCCTCAAACTAATGCAGTCCCTCAAACTAAGGCAGATCCTCAAACTAATGCAGATGCTCAAACTAATACAGCCCCTCAAACTAAGGCAGCCTCTCAAACTAAGGCAGCTCCTCAAACTAAGGCAGCCCCTCAAACTATGGCAGCCCCTCAAACTATGGCAGCTCCTCAAACTAATGCAGCCCCTCAAACTAAGGCAGCCCCTCAAACTAATGCAGCCCCTCAAACTAAGGCAGCCCCTCAAACTAATGCAGCCCCTCAAACTAAGGCAGCCCCTCAAACTAAGGCAGCTCCTCAAACTAAGGCAGCCCCTCAAACTATGGCAGCCCCTCAAATTAATGCACCCCCTCAAATGAATGCAGATTCTCAAACTAATTCAGCCACTCAAACTAATTCAGCCCCTCAAACTAATTCAGCCCCTCAAACTAAAGCAGTCCCTCAAACTGAGGCATCCCCTCAATCTGAGACAGGCCCTCAATCTGAGACAGGCCCTCAATCTGAGGCAGACCCTCAAACTAATGCAGACCCTCAATCTGAGGCAGCCCCTCAATCTGAGGCAGCCCCTCAAACTAAGGCAGCCCCTCAAACTAAGGCAGCTCCTCAAACTAAGGCAGCCCCTCAAACTATGGCAGCCCCTCAAACTAATGCAGCCCCTCAAACTAAGGCAGCCCCTCAAACTAATGCAGCCCCTCAAACTAAGGCAGCTCCTCAAACTAAGGCAGCCCCTCAAACTATGGCAGCCCCTCAAATTAATGCACCCCCTCAAATGAATGCAGATTCTCAAACTAATTCAGCCCCTCAAACTAATTCAGCCCCTTCAAACTAAAGCAGTCCCTCAAACTGAGGCATCCCCTCAATCTGAGACAGGCCCTCAATCTGAGACAGGCCCTCAATCTGAGGCAGTCCCTCAAACTAATGCAGACTCTCAATCTGAGGCAGCCCCTCAATCTGAGGCAGCTGCTCAAACTGAGGCAGACCCTCAATCTTAGGCAGCCCTCCGCAAGAAAACCTATATTGATGATTGCTCTTTTTTTGATTGGGAACAGTTTGTCTTCCCACTTCCAATTTCACTCGTTTCTCTGTGGCTAAAATTCCGGACACTAGCACCCAAATTTATGTCACAACCACATGGGAAGGGGGTCAGTTACTATCTTCATCTGGTCTTATTGTAACAGGGTTTCATTTTAAACTCAGTGTGTTTTAACCTCCCACTTATTGACTCTTTGTTCTCAAGTTTCCAATTACAAGGCACATAAATGAGCATCAACAGGCTTTCTTTAGTTTAAAGGAGGAAAGTGAAATTTATGAAACTTACTTAAACTTAACCTCTCATACAGTTCACACCTATAAATATACGACACACCCACGCACATGCGATACACACATGCAATAGGGACAGAAAAGAGAAGGAAAATAAAATGAAGAGGCTGAGACAATTTCAGAAGTGCTTTTTGTTTACTGTGCTGTGTTTACAGTTAACCGTAAATTCCTTGATTGTAGACAGCTATTACTTTCCACTGGGGCCCAATATTTTTCTTAAACGTTGCTCACTGCAGGCCACTTTTTTCTCTTCGGGTTCATAGGTGTTCAATGGTTTCCAGTGCTGGTGTGAGCAGGATGAGAGCAGACAGGAGGGAGGTGCTTTCTGATTTTCAAACACTCTGTGGCAAGCAAGTTCAGAATACAAGCAACTCCAACAGTCAGCCAGTCCTGTGATCAAACCATTCCTCCCACGCCTGTTTGCATATCAAAGTGATTCATGACAACGCTTGGTCATCGCCGACGTCATCAGGATGCGCCGCGGTGCGCACATGCGCACACGGTCTCCTGATCTCTGTGCATGCGCTGCGGTCCGGCTGGCCACGGTCGCTTTCCGCATGCGCAGATGACGTCATCTCGTTCCGTCGTCTCTCTCTCTCGGGCAACGCGCCAGGTTGGCCTCTGCGCATGCGTCAATCTTCGGACATTCACGCCTGCGTCAAAGTTTCGGCGCTACTTTTTGAAAATGGAGGGTGGAGAGGTTTGGTCGGGCATTTTCTCGCATTTTATCTGAATTATTTAGTCGTTTTGGAGACTTGCTTCATTTTTATTAGACACAGGAGATTGTTCCAAGGTCAGTTTGTATATTGGGCCATCCTAGCGGTTAACCTGGAATGCTAGCCTTTCCCCCTTCACCGTGTGGTAATCAAAAATCCATTGTGGATTAGATTGGAGCAGGGAATAGCGCCTTCATACTTTGAAGTACTGTCTGTGGATGTGCTCATGTCTCTCTTCAGCCAAACTTTCCAATTGTTTATTCAAACAATTCTTTCTTGACCATCAGCACTTTAAAATCAATGTTTATGTGGCGAAACTAATTGTCCTCATTCCTGACCGGTGCGGGTTTACCTGTCACACCTCAAATTACATCTCCCCTTCCTGGCCCCTTGCAACATCCCAGATCACTCTTCTGTTACTCCCAACATCCGCTGTCCTTCCCGCCTCGCACCTTGCTAAGCAAGAGCCGGGGGTGCAATGCCTGACCTTTCAATTCCTTCCTTCTCACCGTCCAAGGTATCAAACTATCCCAGCAGATGAAACATTGGTTTACTTGTATTTCTTTTATTTTATTTATTGTCCGAACTGCTCATGATGTAGTCTCCTGTACCGTCACCATGATTAAACATAGGTTGAGTCAGTGCTATGCCAGACACTTCCTTTAAGAGTTTCTTGTCTATTCCCACTAAAATTCCACATCCTGATCCCGCTCTGGCCTCTCTTAGACTCCTACATTGTTCCACATTTACATTCAATGGGGAACAGCGACGCAGCAACTTATTTTTCCCACTAGGCCTGCGGGAGCCAAAACTGAGATGAAAATCTGCTGATTAGAAACAACGCTCACATTTTCTCGGTTGGCATGTGCTGAGAATGGACGATGTCAAAGCAAGAGCCCCTGGGAGTGGAGGGGGTGTAGTTTGATGCTTGGTTTGAGGACTCCCATCAGTGCTGGTTCTACAGGCTGGTACTACACCCCTGGCATCCACCCACATTTCTCTGCCTAATTCCCAGATCACAGGCGCCTTCACTTCTTGACAAAAGTTTCCATAGATGCCAGCGTTCTGTTATTCTGCTGTCAGCATTTACACCTCATCTGGACCCACGATCTGTTTATTTAATTGTCCCATTCGCCTTTCATCATGATAACTGGAGTCTTTGAATCTTTTCTGCCCTCCATCCTTTCACAGACTTCCTCCTTTGCTTTTTTTTTTTGTCCACTATACCCCACTCTTCACTGGCTCTAGTATTTCTTTAAAAATGTTTATCTCTACTATCTTCCAGTACTGATGAAAGAATATTGACCAGAAACATTAATTCTGTATCTCTCTCTACAGATTCTGCCTGACATGCTGAGTATATTCAACTTTCTGTTTTTTTTCCAATATATTGACAACTGTTACAAAATTTCACATTTATTCAAGTACTTAGACCTCGGTATTAGCAGGGAAATGATACATAGGTATTGTTTGGGGGTAGGGGGGAGTCGGACTTTTGGAATTCCAGATTTCCCCACATGTTGTGGAGTTTGAACTCCACGCAGTGCCCCTTTTCCCATTGACAGGCTCCTCGCCAGAAAGACAGCTTGATTGACAGACTTGGCTTCCAGTTGATGGAGATGACTCTGGAAAAGGCCACAGGATGAATCAGGACGGATTGTGGACCCGAAAGATGTGCCCAGTCCCTGGGGAATCCGATAACGGATCCAGGACAGCCAAATTCGCAACGGCGGGCTCTTTGCCTAGGGTGAGTCTAATGGGGGTGAGCTTGTGGGCACAGGTGGAAACAATATTTCACTTCCTGGCCCATAAGCAGTGCTGTAATGGGAATGACCTTCTCTCTGAACTGTCCTTAGCTTGTTGTAGCTGCCTGGTTTCCAGATGCTTGAGAATCCAAGCCAGCCAATGTTCCATCTGTAAAGTAATATTAATTAGAGGCTGCCAGCGTACTGACTAGCCTCCTGGGAGCGTTCTGTAACTCCTTCCCTGTTCTGTCTCTTTTAAACGTGTAAATATGTGGACTGGAGGCAGGTTGAAATCCTGGTTGAGATGTCTTAAACTAAGAAACAATACCAACCCACATATTGCTCGTGATAAAATTCAACCCTGACTGCCTGAGCTCAGACACCGAGTATGTTTTATTATTTCCTGGGATCTTTCCTGGAAATCACCCCTGTTTGTCGTGTTATCACTGTCCTGCTTCGTGCAGCACAGACTGTTCTGCGTTGTTCACTGTCACTTTCTCCTTTGATCAATTTATGGTCATTTGTTGCCAGTAGCTGAAAAATAAATATTGCACCGAGAAAACTGCAACTGTGGTTCCAGCAATAACCTGCATTCTGATCTGTTTAAAATGTATTCCGTTCCACTTCGTGTGTGAACCTGTAAGGTTAATCGACAATGTACCGTGGGCCTGTTGTATAAAGCCAAACTATTTTTCTGAGCCTGGTTCGGTGGGATTGATATTTGTAGGTGGGTTTGATACAGTGTTAACACCATTCACTTTAATTCTGTTGCTCAAAGCTCTGACAATCAGGAACATTTTGGTGGCCAGTCGAGTTCATAAGGGACTGAGGGGGTCAGAGCAAGGGGGAGAATTGCAGTAACTCAGAGATGGAGAGCAGAAGGAAGTCTGTGATTTTACTATTCACCATATCTGGCAGCTTGATACTTCATACACATGTTTTAGAATTCTTAAATTATAGCATTACAGGAACGTATCCCAATAATTATCAGGATTTTTTACATACATTTCCACAAGTCGGATTTATGCTGATGAACTTAAGTTGCTGCAAACCACATTTATTTATGGGGCAACTCAGTCCAGGTTCAGAGAGCAGTTCAAGAACATGGTGAAATATCTGGTTATCTTTATTAACGCGATTAATTCATAAACAAAATAACTGAAAGTAGCCTAGAGGCAGTTTCCTATCAGTCCAGTCCATTAATTTAATATTTATCCCCAGACTTCCATCAACGGAATGACACCATGAAATGCTGGGGATCTGAAAATACACCTGGTGTTTGGGAGGGTATCAGGGTGTTGGCGATGGGGAGAAGTCACTGTCTTTGGACAGTCATTATTTCAGTGGACAGAGGAGTAGGTACGTGACAAAGACACAGCGGGTAAGGGGCTGACGGCTGGGGTAACGGAAGGATAGGGCCTGTATAATCAAAGATGGCTAAAGAGTAGTAGGGGCGTGGAACGCCCTACCTGCAGCAGTAGTAGACTTGCCAACTTTAAGGGCATTTAAGTGGACATTGGATAGACATATGGATGAAAATGGAATAGTGTAGGTCAGATGGTTTCACAGGTCGGCGCAACATCGAGGGCCGAAGGGCCTGCACTGCGCTGGAATGTTCTATGTTCTATTTAAGAGCTGTGAATGACGGACATGAAGTGACGGACAGTTGGAGAACCAATCCCAGAGCAGCAGGATGTATCACATAGACCAAAAATTAGTAAGCCATGTCCAACAGGTGGCATTTGGAGGACTGAATGTCAACGGTGCAAGCAGAGTGTCACAGTACCACTTGCAGGACCGGACGGGAAACAGAACTCACTGTCACTCCTCTACCTTCTGGTTAGATTTTCAGCTGCTCACTTCTGCTCTGAAATTAAAGCAAAAAAAAAACAGCTTATCCTTATAAAAGCAAAATTCTGTAGATGCTGGCATTCTACAAGAGCCAATTGATTATTATTATGTCTGCTTATGTTTGGATACACTTTATTGAGCCTGTCTCCCAGCCAATCCTCCCATTGCCATCTTTCTTTTGATCCATCAGTCAGACAGTGGTGGGGTTTGGTAGGTTTTTTGTCTGGACAAGCCCAGGTAAGTGGGAGCTTGGTGAAGAGGCAGAACCAGGATCAGCACAGGAGTCTCCAGCGCTGGCACCTCAGCTTGGTGGCTGCTGTTCGGGAAGAATATATCACATTTATATTGAGACTTTCAAGGCCATCGAACGACCCAAAACGCTTTACAGCTAATGAAGTACTTTTCGAAGTGCAGTTACTGTTATAATGCAGGAAACACAGCAGCCAATATACACACAGTCAACTCCCACAATGTAATAATGACCAGATACTCTGTTAGATGTGAGGCTGATTGAGGGATAAATACCGACAAAGACATTGGAGAAAACTTCCCTGCACTTTTTTGATATAATGCCAGGGGTCGCGGTGCGGGGGCAGGTAAAATTCTGCGGGGAGAGGCCCACCTCTCCGGCGGCGGGGGAGCGGCGGGGGGAGGGTATGGCACGGTGGAGACCTCGCTGCGCCCCACCCCCACCAAGCCACTCGGCGTCTGCACCCCAATTTCCATATTCAAAGCAGTACATAACTCTGCAAATTATGCAGCCCGCTGCCTCACACTCTACACTTCCAGGTTTGACTTTAAACAGGTGGCCGTCATGGCCTTCCCGTTCCTGAACAGAAAAGGCCATCAGAGGCAGAAATTTTCCCTAACGAAGCTAAGTTCTGTTTTCAGGGGTCTCACCCTGCATAATGGAAGTCAGGATGGTGGGGGGGGGGGGAATTCAGGGGTCTCTGTGCATACTGGAAGGAAGGAGGGAGGGGGAATACTTCGGTGTCCAATTCTGCATACAGGAAGGGAGCCACTGCGATTCTTCCCCTCCTTTGTGGTTGTCAGTTCTGTTCCATTGACTGCCTTTGTCACTGAAGAGCCAACAGCACTTGAGTCACCCTTTATTTGCGGAGAGTGCCACAGATGGCAAGCTGTGAAGCTTATATGTCTTGTGGGCAAATCAATGCAGTCTGTGCAATCATTATGTGGTCATGGGTTGCACTCTTTGTGGGAGATAAGACGGGCAATTCCATGACATGCCGCATAGCTGCTGCATGAAAGCACCTGATATACCACTCAACATCAATCTCTGCCCTGTCGGGACGTTTGAAGAAGTGAAGGACCCGAGTATAATTGCAACTTGGAGATGGAGATGGTTAACCTTATGTTACTTGATTCGCTTCTTGCTAGACTGCACTGCAGACGAAACTAACAGGCAGTTATAGCCCACGTCGAGGCCTCCGGTCATGAGCAGCAGCACCCAAAGAAAGCTCACGGCTACAGATCACTGCACATCTACAGGTCCCACATGACATACCTGCAGATATCTGAGTACCAGTGTCAGAGGCCACTGCGGATGTCGAGCCATCTCTCTGCCCTGCTGCATGGTAACTTGCAGCCCAGGGGCTTCGGGGGACATCCTATGCCTGTGGCCCTCAAAGTGACAGCGGTTTTCAATTTATACGCCTCTGCATCATTTGAGGGGCCACCAGAGACCTTTGTGGGGTCACACAGTCAGCAATGTACCGCTGCATCAGGGAGGTCACTGATGTCCTGGACCAGAGGGCTGGTGAGTATATTCGCTTCAGGACGGACTTTGAAAACCAGGGTCAGACGGAAATTGTTTTTGGCTCCGTCCTGGGATTCCCACAGGGACAAGAGATCATCGATTGCACCCATGTGGACATCAAGGCTCCTGCTGGGCGACCAGCTGAATGCATAAACTGTAAGGGCTGCCACTCAATCAACGTGCCGTTCATATATGATCACCAGAAACGATTCATGCACATCTGTGCCCGCTTTCCAGGCAGCTGCCATGGTCCCTTCAGCTTGCTCCAGTCCCAGCTGCCATTGCTATTCACTGAAATGGCTCAGATGGAGGGATGGCATCTTGGAGACAAGGGCTACCCTTCGCATTCATGGCTTCTGACAATGGTGAGACACCCCAGCAGTGCTGCAGAAGAGTGATACAATGCCAGCCATGGAGCTCCAAGAGTCACCACTGAGCAGGCGATCGACATGATGTAGATCGGGCAGTGTCCTGCATTGTGTGCTCGAACGGGTAACCCGCATCATTGCTGTTTGCTGTGCTCTGCAAAACTATACACTCAATAGCGGGGAGGTCTTGCAGGATGAGGAGAGACATTGAGCATCCTCCGACGGTGAGCACACTGAGGACTTACAGCAGGAAAGGCACATGGGAGGACAGAGGGCATCCAGGCACCATGCAGGGCGATCAGCGAGCTAGGGATGTACAGCAGCGCCTCATTGACCAAAGATTCTCAATGCCACAGGAAGAACCACTATGGAGCCATTTGTATTGCTATGAAGCACAATATAGTAATTAGCTCCAACGCTGCGTTCTGTCAGCTTGATATCAGGACCAATTTAACAATTAATTTTAAATTATTCTCCTGCGTATTGGTTAGCAAGTCCATTTAAACTATTAACTGCAACTTTATTCCATGTTTATTGTTACTAAGCCCAATTGAACAATTATCTGTAACTTTATTGCCTCTGTGCAGTATCAAACCAATATCACAATTAACTGCAACCTCATGCCTCCGTACATTGGTAAAAGGCCCAGTACAACAATCAACGGAAACCTACTGTCCATGCATTTTGTTATTAAGCCCAATATCATAATTAACTGCAACCTAATGCCGCCGTGCATTGTCATCAAGCCCAATATAATAATTAACAGCAACTCTAAGTTAGAAAATCTAACACAGCTATTCACGAAATTAGGGAGAGTGAAAACATGGAACTACAGGCCATTTAGCGTGCATCAGTAGTCGGGAAAATGTTGGAACCTATTAAGGAAGTCGTAACCATGCACTTAGAAAATCATAGTGTGATCAGACAAAGTCAACAGTCTTTTACGAAAGGGAAATCGTGTTTGACAAATTTATTTGAGATTTTTGAGGATGTCATTAGTAATCTAGATAAAAAGGAATAAGTATATATAGTCGAATTGGATTTCGAAAAGGCATTCGATAAGATGCCACACAGAAGGTAAATGCACAGCATAAGGGCTCAGAGAGTTGGGAGTAATATATGAGCATGTATAGAGGATTGGTTAACAATCAGCAAACAATAGGGATAAATGGGGCATTTTCAAGTTGCCAGGCTGCGACTAGTGGAGTGAGACTAGAATCAGCGCTGGGGCCTCAGCTACTTACAATCTATATTAATGACTTAGACAAAGAGATAGCTGCGAGGAGGACAGAAAGAGCCTACAACAAGATATAATCAGGTTAAGTATGTGGGCAGCAAGTGGGCAGATGGAGTATAATGCGGAGAAGTGTGAGGTTATTCACCGAATAGTAAGCGTGCAAAAGCAGAATATTTCTTCAAAGATCTGCAACTTCGAAATGTCGATGTTCAGAGGGTCTTGGGTTTACCTATACAAGGAACACGAAAAGTTAGCAGGCAAGTACATCAAGTAGTTAGGAAAGCAAATGGAATGTTAGCCTTTAGTGCAAGGAGTACAAGAATAGGTAACAATTTGCTGCAATTGTATAGGGCTTTGGAATATAGTGTGCAGTTTTTTTAATCTCCAGTGTTAAGGAAGGATATACTTGCATTGGAGGTGTTATAACGAAGGTTCACGAGATTGGCCGGTGAGATGACAGGGTTCTCCTATGATGAAAGGCTGAGCAAATTGGGTCGATATTCTCTGGAGTTTAAAAGAATGAGATGTGATCTCATTGAACCATGCAAGATTCTGAAGGGGTTGTTTCTGCTGGCTGGGGAATCTATAATACGGGGACAATGTCTCAGAATAAGGGGCCTATCATTTCTGACTGAGATGAGGAGAAATGTCTTCAGCCAAAGGGTTGTTAATCTTTGGAATTCTCTACCTCAGAGAGTTGTGGATGTTCCATCATTGAATATATATAAGTTTTAGAGCGACAGATGTTTGTCTTTCGGGGATTCAATGGATATGGGGAGTGGGTGTGCAAGCAGAGTTGAAGCCGAGAATAAGCCATGATCTAACTGAAAAGCAGACTGACCGGATATAAAACGGATATGTGTCGGATATCTGTCGGATATAAAACGAAGCAAAAAACCTCAGGAAACTTAGTCGCCTGATTTTCCTGTCACTGACAATGAATCTCTCTTTGTCCAACTTCCCTTTTTTTATTCATTCATGGGATGTGGGAGTCGCTGGCCAGGCCAGCATTTATTGCCCATCCGTAATTGCCCTTGAGAAGGTGGTGGTGAGCTGCCTTCTTGAACCGCTGCAGTCCATGTGGGGTAGGTACACCCACAGTGCTGTTCGGAAGGGAGTTCCAGGATTTTCACCTAGCGACAGTGAAGGAACTGCGATTTAGTTCCAAGCCAAGATGGTGTGTGACTTGGAGAGGAACTTGCAGGTGGTTGTACCCCCATGCATTTGCTGCCCTCGTCCTTCTAGTTGGTGGAGGTCGCGTGTTTGGAAAGTGTTGTCCAAGGAGCCTTGGTGCATTGCTGCAGCGCATCTTGTAGATGGTACACACTGCTGTCACTGTTTGTCGGTGGTGGAGGGAGTGAATGTTTGTAGATGGGGTTCCAATCAAGTGGGATGCTTTGTCTTGGATGGTGTCGAGCTTCCTGAGTGTTGTTGGAGCTGCACCCGTCCAGGCAAGTGGAGAGTATTCCATCACACTCCTAACTTGTGCCTTGTAGATGGTGGACAGGCTTTGGGGAGTCAGGAGGTGAGTTACTCGCCTCTGACCTGCACTTGTAGCCACGGTATTTATATAGCTAATCCAGTTCAGTTTCTGGTCAGTGGGAGCCCCAAGGATGTTGATAGTGGGGGACTCAGCGATGGTAATGCCATTGAATGTGGTGCACTTGTGTAGTGCAAATTTTACTTGCCGCTTATCAGCCCAAGCCTGGATGTTGTCCAGGTCTTGCTACATTTCTACACGGAATGCAAACAATCTTGTTGAAATATTCCTTCCATTCATCACCAACAGACCTCAAGATTTCAGTGCAGACACTGATTTCAGCCTATTCCATTAAATGTAATGCAGTGAGATGTATTAAACTGTACACAATATCAGACAATATGCACAGGAATTCACGATCTGTGCACATATACTGAAATTTTGTATTTTCCAATTGTCATGGAACACAATCCTGTCCTTGAATTCATCCAAACCATCGAATATAAACATCAATCCCTCAGGGCTGTTGCAGAGCTCTTCCAAAATATTCTGCAAGTATGTATAGTAAAGATATATCATGTTCCACAGGTTTATTTTGTACTTAATCGTGCTCAATTCACGGAATGTAAAACTGAAAACAAATTGAAACTGTGGATATATTTTTCCAGCGGCCCAGTCATAAACTGTCTTGTGCAACATTGTTGTTTTTCCAATCCGTAGGACTCAGTTCGCTGCTGCTGAAAACCCATTATTGTGTTTTCTGTGGGAATAATTGCTCTAAATCAATTGATCAATTCGGATCTTTTCTCTATCCATTGTTTATGGTCTCGACCTCTTGCCAGCAGTTCATGTTCTACAAGTATCCAAGCTCGAACTGTAGAAATGAGCATTAGCTCAGCCTATTGATCAACCAGCTGGAAAATCTTAATCTTCTCCTGTATTAGAATAGTGCTCATCTTCAGTGTTTCAGTTTGTACCCCGAGTGTTTCCTTGTGCTTTTATTGAACATCTTCAATTAGAACAGGCAAAACTTGTGTCTCAATGTTAGCTGTATGACATAACTTCTCAATAACATTTTACTATTCTGTAAAGCTTTACAAGATTTAATTCACAGCTTCAAATATTGGTGTGTGATGAAATTAAAACTCAGTTATGGAAACCTCACATTAAAAATGTTTTAGTTCTCACTTGATTCTAATATTGACTGAACATGGTCATTGCTATGTAAGTGGTATTTTCCCTCTGATGCCTAATACTATTTGATCTGCTATGCATTGTGCATATCTGATTACAAATCCAAACATGATCCTATTCATAAGAGAGAAGAGGTACAGTCTGTGGATGGTCACTCGTACTGTATCAAACTTTGTGGTTATACCAGGTTATAAAGGTATTTTGTGCACTGGAAGAATAATAGACTGTTAATACATAGAGGTTCCACTCGGTGTCTCAGTTGATCCTGAACTGAGCTTCCAACCCCACATCCTCTCCATCACATCGACTGGACCTACGTAATACCACCCATCTCCACTGCACCTTAGCTCATCTGCAACACAAACCCTTCTAAACTGCAGCTGATCAACTAATCTTGCTGCCAGTATCCACATTTGCACCAATTCCATTCAACGCTCAAACCTTTGCTCCCTTCACTACATTGACTGGTGGTCAGACAACGTCTTGACAAAAATGTAAATTTGTCTTCAGAAAACCTCTGCAGTCTCACTGCTCTCCTCCAGCCATGCAGCCTTCAGAGTTATCTGTGCTCCTCCCATGCCTTCCATTCTGGCCCCCTGTGCATCCTCCCACCATGGCTCCTGATTGGCAGCTACACCTTCAGTTCCTGAGGACTCAACTCTGGATTTAACACCACCACCGCCCCCCCCCTCACCTCCCCCAACCACCACCACGCCCATCGTTAATGGATGTGGCACTGTTATTGTATCAGGAACTGTCAAGTTATCTGGGGTTTTGTGCACATTGACAGAGGGACTGACCGTGTATTGGTTAATTGCTACTGTTTCGGGGCGCATGTAGTTTACCTGGTGTATCACCTGCTCTTTAATAGACATCTTGTAACAGATGAAGTTTACTGTCATTACATAGGGGATTCCAAAAGACTATTTATTTTTATTAGAACTAGGTCAGGAAAGGATGAGGTCTAATGGATTTTGTTTGTGAAAGAGTCTTGGGTATGAGAATATTTTAATTGAAGTCATTACATCCGGGAAGGAAAAAAGCGCACAATTTCCGAAATGATTAATAGGAGAAAAATGAAAGTCTGAATCAGAATGACCATTCGGGTAACTTTAGACCAAATTGGTAATAGAGCAGGTATACTGGGGAATGACACTAAAGAGGCAGTGTAAGTGGGGTCCCGTGACAATATAAATAAAGCCAGAAATTGCTTGAGAAACTCAGCAGGTCTGGCAGCGTCTGTGCAGAAAGAAGCAGTTAATGTTTCAGATCAATGGTCTTTCGTCTGAAATTAAGTGACAATGGAACCTTTCACTGTGGACGCACTAAGAGGAAAGGTCAGTGGACTCATCTCTAACAGGGACATGTTTTTTGTGCTGAATGGACATTCCCTGTCCCTAATCATTTTCGTATTGTGTTTCAGAAATTGTGATCAGTTTTTCAGCAGTTTTGCACATGCATTCATTAAATATGTTTAAACGGTTCTGTCATGTCACCAATAAGAAACAGAAATTTGAACTCTAGCCCACTTCACTCAGTGTAATGATAAAACAGAAAACATTTGCAGTTCATTTCAACTGTTTTATCAATAATTATACTATGCTGCTTCATGTTGTTCTGAGTCTCCTATACTGCAGGTTTAAAAACTAAAAATACAGCTTCGTTAGTCATTACATTGGGTGGAAAAATACTCCAGAATTAAAGGGTTATTGTTTGAGTGGAATAAAGTTTTCTCTTTCCCTGCAATTGGGAAACCATCCAATATCTTTCTGGTCAATCTGAACATTGCCTTTTTTGCACATTGCTTTATGGATTAATGTTCCATTGAGTGAACATCTAACTTTGCTGCACACCAGAGAGTTCTCGCTGTCGCAGCCCGCAATGTGGAAGCTGCGTGTGATTTGAACACTGTTTATGTAGGTTCGCCTTGTGATGATGAGGACCAGCTGGTGCTAACGACGTGATCTTGGGTGTCTCCATGAAACCTGGTGACAGGGTTTAGTTTGTGATAGGTACACAACTTCAGCAGACTCTGTCCATTCCCATTCATCCTTCCAATACCATAGCACCCAAAGCAGGAGGGCCATGAGTCATGGTCGGCCCCAACCCTGGAGTTTAAGTCCCCCAGAACGAAAAAATGTTCTGTATTAGGAATGTTAATAATGATATTATGGAGTTCCTCATAGAACTGGCCTTTAACTTCAGGTGGGGCAGAGATGCTGAGTAGGTGTACGAAAGCAGAGGCGGTGAGCAGTCAGATGGACAGTATGCATTCCGAGCCATTTGAAGGTGGTTCTATCATGCTGAGCAAAGAGCTTCTGATGGCGAAACCCACTTCATGCTGTCTTGGTTTTTCTGGATCCCTACCCTGCAAGTAGAAGGTGTAGTCTTCCTCTGTTAGAGATCCACTCGCAGGGAGGCGTGTCTCCTGAAGTGCTGCAATGTCCATATTGAGTCTACTGAGCTCGTTGTTAATGATGGCAGACTTCCGGGAGTCGTGGATTTGTGTAAGATCTTCCGGCGGGCCAGGACACATAGTTCTGATGTTCCAGCTTGCAAAACGAAGGGCTCTAAGCTTCTTTCATTTTTTTGTCGTGCTGTTTGGTGTGGTGTTACAGTCCAATTGTCGGGCAGTGACCCTGAGCACCAAGCACCCATTGAAGCAGGTGCACTGTGGCGGGAAAAAACCTTTCTGACCGGGGGCTGCCAATTAGAGGTGGACGGTAGCTCCAGTGAGATGCGATGACCTCTCCCACTGACAAAGGCAACCCATGGCGCCCAATCTCTACGCCAATTGAGCTGGACTTATAACCCGTAACTGCTGCCTTCCGTGTTGTTTCGGTCGCTGTGAGGTGATAATGGAGTGACCCCTCCATGGCATATGCCTGGGCGGAATGTATGGAGGTTGTGAGTTGCCCAAGTGTCAAAACCCCCCTCTCGGCCTTCCTAGTGGGGCCAAAGAAGGGCAGAGCACGACGTTTGGCACCAGTATGGCTGCAGAAAAATGCCAAAACATGCCAAAGTTGACACATGACCACCTTAGTGGTTCCGCTCCGGATTTTCTGTTTGGGTACACTCCCTTAGCCTTAGTCTCTCCTGAGACACCCACAAGGCAGTGGGGTTATTAATTTGTATCCCCGAGCAGGGGCCCTAACGAATAAACTGTCGATTTCATTGAGGAAGAGGGAAGGGGAGGAGGTGCGAGGGAGGAACGGGTGCGGGTATGTGCGAGGGGGAGGGTTTGAGGGGAAAGGAGTTCGAGAGAGTGAGGTTGGGGGAAGGTGGTGTGAGGGAGAGAGGTTGGGGCAGGGAGGTGTGAGGAGGAGGGGGTGGGGGAAAGGAGGTGCGTGGGGTGGGTGTCGGGGGAAAGAGGTACGAGCAAGAGGTGATGGGGAAGGAAGGGCGGGGGAAGGTGGTGGGGGAAGGAGGTGTGCCAGTACTGGTGGGGGAGGGGTGCGAGGTCTATAGTGGGGGGGGTGTAAGGAGGTGCGAGGGTGTGGGGGTGGTGGGGGGAAGGTCTCTGCGATGGAGGAAGGTGGCGGGGAAGAAGTGGGTGCGAGGGGATGTAATCGCTTGAACATGTGGACTGTCCCCAGTCGGAGAACAGGCAGTCCATGCACTCATCGTTGCCCCAGACCGGGCACTGTGGCTCTGGCTCCAACGCAATCCTTTAGCAGTTCTGGCCGCTGGTGACGCTGAGCCTGAATGCCGCCGCCCAGCGACGCCAAGTCAGCTTCAGGCTTCGGGAGCTGGGATCCTGGTTCCAGCTCCCCGCCAGCTCTAGTAGAGACCAGGCATCTCCATTGGAGGTGAAGTGGCATGATTCCCTGACTGGCCTGCATCTTTGTTTTAACAGTTTCAATAGGGAAGGAGAGTGTGTGGGCAACAACTGCTGCCAGACAGCCATTCGCAAAATTCTGGAGAGGAGTTAGTTTCACACTGGGCTTATTCCAGAGTTCATCCAGGTTGATGTAGACCAGAAAGGAACCTGCAAAAAAGGGTACTGCGCCCAGTAAACTGCAGCAAGCTTAGACTCAAACTAAAGAAGCTACACCACTCCAAGCAGAAGGGCATCAACACTAACAGAATTCCTTACCCACAGCTGACACAAAAGTTTCTTAATTCACATGAAAAAGTCCTTCAAAACACTCCTGCAGTGGATGCAGAGACCAAGTGGGCCCACATCAGAGATGCCATCTCTGACTCAGCAATGACCACCTTTGGTAAACGTGAGAAGCAGAATGCAGACTGGTTTCAATCTCACTTTGAAGAGCCGGAACCTGTCATAGCCGTTAAGCCATTACACTGCTGAACTACAAGAAAGCCCCCAGTGAGTTAACATCCTTAGCACTTAAAGCCGCCAGAAGCATCGTGCAAAGAACAGCCAGGCACTGTGCAAATGACGACTGGCAACATCTATTCAGCTGGCCTCTGACACCAGAAACATCAGAGGAATGTATGATGGCATTAAAAGAGCTTTTGGGCCAACCATCAAGAAGAACACCCCCAACTCCAGTCTAAATCATGGTAAACGATCACTGACCAAAGCAAGGAATGGGCTGCTGGGTGGATCACTACTTGGAATGGTACTCCAGGGAAAATGATGTAATGATACCGCCCTCAATGTAGCCCAGTCTCTGCGAGTAATGGATGAGCTGGACGAACAGCCAACAAAATCGGAACTCAGTGATGCCATTGATTATCTATCCAGTGGAAAAGGCCCTGGAAAGGAGGGCATTATCCCTGAAAAAAGTGGTTGCCTGCAACGAATTTGGCCTAACCATAAGCCTCAAGAAAACGAACATCATGGGACAGGACATCAGAAATGCTCCATCCATCGATCTCGTCGACCAGGCTCTGGAAGTGGTTCAAGAGTTCACCTACCTAGGCTCAACTATCACCAGTAACCTGTCTCTCGATGCAGAAGTCAACAAACGCATGGGAAAGGCGTCTGCTGCTATGTCCAGACTGGCCAAGAGGGTGTGGGAAAATGGTGCACTGACACAGAACACAAATGCCCAAGTGTTTCAAGCCTGTGTCCTCAGTACCTTCTCTACAGCAGGGAGACCTGGACAACATATGTCAGCCAAGAGTCTCAACGCATTCCATCGTCGCTGTCTCTGGAGAATACTTGGCATCATGTGGCAGGGCTGCATCCCCAATGCACAAGTCCTCGAGGTGGCCAACATCCCCAGCATATACGCCCGACTGAGCCAGCAGTGTTTGAGATGGCTTGGCCATGTGAGCCGCATGGAAGATGGCAGGATCCCCAAGGATGTATTGTACAACAAGCTCGTCACTGGTATCAGACCCACCGGCCGTCCATGTCTCCGCTTAGAAGATGTCTGCAAATGCAACATGAAGTCCTGCGGACATGAAGTCCGTTTCCTGAGACCACCAGAGCTGGCGGGCAGCTATAAAGGCGGGGCTAAAGAGAGGCGAGTCAAAGAGACTGAGCAGTTGGCAGAAAAAGAGATAACAGCGTAAGGAGAGAGCCAACTGTGTAAGCCCCGCCGACCAATTTCATCTGCATCGCCTGTGGAAGAGTCTGTCAATCTAGAATTGACCTTTATAGCCACTCCAGGCGCTGCTCCACAAACCACTTGACGACCTCCAGGCGCTTACCCATTGTCTCTTGAGACAAGGAGGCCAAAGAGAGAGTGAAGATATGTACATCTTCTCAGATCAGATCAAATACTTTCTGAGGCCTTATTCTGTGCTGCGAAAATGATAACATTCTAAAGTTTCAAATTTCTCCTGCTCATTCCCGGCAGGTTATGGTGGTATAAAAGCAAGAAATGCTGGAAACACTCAGCAGGTCTGGCAGCATCTGTGGAGACAGAACCAGAGTTAACGTTTCAGGTCAGTGACCCTTCATCAGAACTGGATCAGAACTGGCACTTCTGATGCAGGGTCACTGACCTGAAACATTAACTCTGCTTCTCTCTCCACCGATGCTGCCAGTCCTGCAGAGTATTTCCAGCATTTCTTGTTTGTATTTCAGATTTCTAGCATCTGTAGTTTTTTGCTTTTATTTAGGTTATGGTGGTATCTGGTCTCAAGAATCTGCTCTTGACCTGTGAGCCAGAAGTGTATTTCATTTTCAGCATAGGGAGAATTCTAGGAAAAATCACGAAATATCCTATCATGTTTCCATGGGATTTCATCGTGTATCAAGACCCTGCCAGATGTGTATGGGGTTTCACAGTGAATCAGGATCCTGCCTGGTTTGTATGAGGTTTTGCAGCATATCAGGGTCCTTCCACGTGTGTATGTGGCTTTACAAGATCAACATCTAGATTAAGGGAAATAATGCAATGTCCGTCTATCAAAAGGAATACTTTGTAAGTCCTATGAATTGTAACTTGAACCTATGCTGAATAGTTAAGAACTAGTGGAAAATCTGAATGACATTCAAACATATCCCTCCAGTCTTTGAACTTCTGATTTTCAGATTCTGACAGCTTCTAAACAAGCAGTTGCATTAAAATACGCCTGATGCTCAGAGGTGTTCTAACAGAGTTGAGCTTCCAATTACATATCCACTTCATCACTAACATCACCTATTTCTACCTGCATAACATTGCCCAAATCGGCACCTGCCACAGCTCATCTGCTGCTGAACCCCTCATCCATACCTTTCCTGCCCTTAGACTTGACTAATAGAAAGCTCTCCAGTCCGGTCTCCCATCCTCCACCCTCCCTAAAATTAAGGTCATCCAATACTATGTTTCTGGTGTCCCAACACGAACCAGGGCCCATTCAACCCTCAGACCTCTGCTCGCGGACCTACATTGACGGTCATCTGAGCAATTTCTCGATTTTAAAATTGTCATGCTTGTTTCCAAGTTCCTCCACAGTTTCTCCCTTCCCTATCTCTGTAAACACCTCCAGCCTCACGGCATCTGTGAACTTGATGCTCCTCTCATTCTGTTTTTTTGTGCAGCCCCAGTTTTAATTGAGGAGTAGAGTGAAAGACAAATACTGGAAATAGAAGGAAAAGATCTGTTCAGTGATGGAATCTCAGACATAAAACAATCGCTGGGCCGTGTATTGATTCATTCTGAACATGGTCTGGACATTCTGTAAACATCTAGATTCAGTCATTGACAACAATTAAATCAGATGAAACTAAAATAAAATTCATATGTAAAAACAGACAATGCTGGAAATACATCACCAGCATTGTTGAGAGAGAAATAAATTTAATGCTTTAGGCCCATGAACTTACGTCACAACTAAAAACCTGCAGATCAAACAGGTTGTAAGCAAGTACGGAGGCAGGCAAGGGACGGGGCACGGGAGGAAAGTACACGAGGGAATGTGTGTGATAAAGTGGAGGACAGGGCCCTGCTCTTTGCAGAAAGAAAGAACATGTACAAACATTGCGCTTGTTGCAGCTGAACAAAATAAATCATAGCCATTCACTGGTTCCTTCCTCAAGGCAATGCCTTGGCCAATCAAAGTCAAGCTGCCTGGTTTAAATTTAAAACAAAGCTTGACAGTTAACTGTCAGTCATCGTAAACTGGTGCATTGTCCATGGCAACACCGCTACCAATCAGAGTTCACTTGCCAACAAATCAGCAGTCTCCTCTCATACAGTATAAAGTCGTTGTTTTCCATTACATTGGTATTCTGAGGATTGTCCTGATGAGTGCAAGATGAAAATCTTCAACAATATGTCCCTATTTTCAGCAACACTCAAATTGGAGTAATTTAAACATAATTCATTTTATCTGTCCTTCAGGACACAACACTTGTGGAACCTACTTCTCAACTATTGGCCTTCACAGCCATCAGAAAAGGTACAGCTAGAGAAGACACCCCAGCTAAATGGATCGTTTTCTGCATGCCCATCATCTTCCATAGATGGAAGGATGCCAAGCAGTATTCAACATGACATCAGATTACCGATTGCCAATATGATCCACTTGTTTCTCATATTCATTTCCGTTTGTTACATTTTGTAATTTATTGGAAATAAAACAGAAGAAAATCAAAACTCCAGTACCATGGAAGGGACAAGTCTGAACTGAGGGAAGCAACTGGAAAACTGTCTGAAAAATGTTCATCAACTAACCAAAACAACTACTGTTGGTTTATCGGTTAGTAAAATTAATCAATAATAATGATAAGAAATTCAATCACTCTATTCAATTTGCCCTCAGTATTTGAAATATCTGATGCCCATTATTTTACGCAGTCACTGCTAGTGTGAAACTTCAGCAACTGAGAACATTCAGGATGTTATTCATCAAATCTTACATTTATAAAGCGGGATCAATGTAGATACGATGGAGTACGGTAATGAACTGGTTATGTTTCAGGACATCTAATCCAGAGAAGAGAGCGTTTACCAGTTTGAGAATTTAAATTCAAATTTCAAATTGAAATATTTAGAAATAAAAGCCTGGTATCAGTAAAGAACATTGTTGAAATACCTAATCCACATTAGGTTTGATCTCCACGTGACTGGAGTTCCACACCAATGTGGTCTTCTCTAAAATGGATAAGAAGAATGGAAACAGACAAGAAACTTGGCTGGGGCCTCGGTGATGGATTCAAACATGACGAAGGAGCATTCAGCCCAGTCAACTCTACAAAGTCATTCTCATTGATGTCTGGGTACTTGTGTCAAATGGAGCTAGGTGGAAGATACATTTGTCGAGCAAGAATGTGACAATCATAGTTATAATATCATGTTTATTAGTCAACTTCCCAGATTCCTTCATCAACAGCAGAAGCTGAATTTGGTAGAGCTAAATGATCTCAGAACCAATGGATCAGATTAATGCTGCCCAGTCCTGTCAAATCCAATTCCAGAAGCTGCTGACAAATTGGCCAAATATGGCCATCATCGATCACATCATCTATCACATTCGCTCAGCTGAGGAATCAATAAGCCCCCATATTAAACTCAACTTGGAGGAAGGACTGAGAGAAGCAAGTACAATGAATGGTTGGATAATTTCATGCTCCGTTTCCAAACAATTCCATTCACTCCATGAAATAAACAATTGCCTGAGAGCACTGGACAGAACAAAGGATAGGGACCCCGACAGTATTCATGCTGTAACTTTGAAGATTAGTTCTGGAGCTAATGGAACGTTCTGGAACGAGCCATGTCTCAATCCAAGTTGTTTCAGTACAGCCACAATATTGACATATCCCTGACAATATGGAGAATTGCTCAGTCATGCCCTGCACACACAAAGCAAGATAAACCTAAGCTCGCCAATTACTGTCCCACCAGCCTACTCTAAATCATCATCAAAGTCGTCAATAGTGTTATCAAGCACCACCTACTTACAATAAACTGCACCAATCGTTTGAAGACCTCATTACAGCCTTGGTACAAAGATGGACAAAATAACTGAATTTCAGACAGGTGGTAAAAATGACTGTCTTTGACATCAACGCAGTATTCCACCAACGGTGGCACCGAGGAGCCCAAGTAAAACTGAACTTGATGGAGATAAGGAGAGAAAACGCTCCAGTGGTTTAATCCAAATCTTCTACAAATAAATGTTGCAGCACTTGTTAAAGGCCATTCATCTCAGCCCGAGGACATCCCTGCAGGAATTCAATGGTGCACAGCCCCTGGACTTAACATCTGTAACCATATGCAGAAAGAACTAAGCATGAGCCAGACTTCTGCTGACCAATGACAAGTAGCACTTAAATCACCCAAGTGCCCAGGCCATTACCACAAGAAAATCTAACCGCCTCCCTCCTTCATTCATAGTACCATCGACATCATCACACCTAGTCTAATCCAATCTCAGCCACCATTAATAAGGTGGGGGCGGGGGAAGTGTGGAGGGGTTGTGAACGGAGTGGAGGGGTGGAGGGGTGGTGAACCGAGGCACAAGAGGCCCGAATAAGAGGGAACTGTGATTTGCAATTGCACCTGACGGTTATAGGGCTGGAGGAGGTTACAGAGATCGGGGGTTCGAGGCCAGGAGCAATAGCTGAATGGGACAGGGAACAGGCAGGTGTTTTGAATGAGCTGAAGTTTACAGAGGGCAGAAGAACGTAGGCTAGCCACGGAATCATGTACATAATTCAGCCTAAAAGTGAGAAAGATGCGGATGAGGCTGGCATAGGAGTGGAGACGGCAATGTTATGGAGGTGGGTGTATGTTATATTTGTGATGGAGCAGATATGGGATCAAAAGCTAAGCTTTGAGTGCAAATAGCAGGTTGAGGTTGTAAACAGATAGGTTCAGTTTAAGTAAGTTGGTAGGAAGCGGGATGAAATAAAATGGCATGGAGATAGAGCTTGTGCTAGCAGCAGAAGACGATCACTTCAGGCATCCCAATATCTAACTTTAGGACATTGCAAGCTACATAAATGGGACGATCTAAAAATAATAGATTATAAATAGTGTAGGAAAAACAGACCTGATTTTGCAGTCAACGCCAGTCATTTAGCACCTTTGTCCATAGACTTTTTTGTTCTTATAGAAGTCCTCAGTCAACTCTTGAAAAAGCACAGCAGCTCCTGCAGAATACCTGGGGTGCATTGGAATCGGGCTAGCAATTGTGTGTCTCCTCAACCAAGAATCGTTAATGAGCATGGAAGATCTGAGCTGGGAAATGTGACTTGGAATATTCAATTCAGCATCAAATCAGACACAGAAAGTAGAAGAAAGGGAAGGAATGAAAGGTTACATATATAGAGAGATAAAAGTTCAGAAAGCAAACATTACAACATTTTTATTATTTTCTTAAATCTCCAACTAATAAATCTGAACATCTGGAGATGTTGGAGTTACTGTTGTAGAGAGGGATTTTAAAACTTTAGGCTTTATTCCACTGCAAGTGAGCAGATTAAGTGAAACATTCATGGGCAGCTTCTGATCAAATAAATAACTAGGTTGGTTGTGTAGGAAATTATCGTTAATGGGTCGTGAATAGTAAAGATCAGACTGGGTTGCTTGGATTCCAACTTGGACAAGTGGAAGCTGATGTTGGCACCCTGCTAGTGTATCATTCCCATCTACTTCTGTTCCATTAAAGGGAACTGGCAGTCTATTACAAGCTACTTGTATTGAAATTCCTGAAGTACTCTATCAGGGAGTGACTACCATCCGGATTGTGTCTCCTCCAAAGTTGGAATTGACCTCCGTTGATCTTCAGGGGAGAATAAACGCTGAACAGCAACGGGTTTTCAAGCCACCAAGCTTTGGCCACCTATCCTAACGTCTAACATCCTAATGTATGTGGCTCAGTGTCCTATTTTGCCTGATAACGCTCTTTCAAGAAGTTACCAGGAATGCGTTATTGCGTTAAAAAAACGTTAAATACACGTGTATGATTGCTGTTCATGCACTCTCCTGGATGCACTCTCCTGGAGTTCTTTAAAATAGCGGAGTCCAGAATTGCTTTTCTCCCGTCTGAAAAAGATTCAACTAGCAACATTTCACTCGGTTTTCTGTGGCAAAGGAGGACCTAACTTAGAAAGACTGGATCACATCTTTCCAAATGCTTATGGTAACATCCAATTAGTTACATTCACCTGCTCTTTCACCGTTAATGTTTCCTTTAAGTATTTAAGCGTTTCCTTTTTGAATTTTTTATGGAATCTCCTTCCGTAACCCTTTCAAACAGTTTATTCCAGATAATAACAATGTGCTGCATCAAACATTTTTTTTATATAATCATGTCGCCTCTGGTAATGTTGTTCTACACACCCAACACTCAATCCTCACTCCATATTTTTAGGACATTGTAACATTTTCATTGTTTCTTTTTGTTTAATACCAGGTGAATTCGTCTCTCATTACTTTGAAACTACCTCTCTTACTCCCTGCTAATAATCTTTCAATTTTATTTCTCCTGTTCCACAGTTCCGACAGGTTTTAAAATAAAATTACAATCTCGTTTCGTCAGCTGATGCCTTTCCTGCTTAATTCACCTATTCTATAAAACCATTGTTGTTGATCGGTCCAGATAGTTTTTGTCCCTTTCCTTCCCCCTGAACTCACTCAAGTGCTCCAAGAGCTTGAACATTGCTTTCCGCTGCTCGCACCGCAGCTTCACAGCGTCCAGCGACCCCGGGTTCAATTCTGGGTACTGCCTGTGTGGAGTTTGCAAGTTCTCCCTGTGTCTGCGTGGGTTTTCTCCGGGTGCTCTGGTTTCCTCCGGACTTGCAGGTTGATAGGTAAATTGGCCATTATAAATTGTCCCTAGTTCAGGTAGGTGGCAGGGGAAAAAAGGGACAGGTGGGGGTGTGGTAGGAATATGGGATTAGTGTAGGATTAGTATAAATGGGTGGTTGATGGTCGGCACAGACTCGGTGGGCCGAAGGGCCTGTTTCAGTGCTGTATCTCTAAATAAATAAAATAAATAAAAACTTGCCAAAGCTCTTTCTACAGCACCTTCCAAACACACGACCTCTACCACCTCGAAGTACAAGGGCGACAAATGTATAGGTGCATCACAACTTGGACATTCCCCTTCACCCTGACTTGAAACTGTACCATCATTTCTTCACTGTCGCTGGGTCAAAATCCTGGCATTCCCTCCCTAACAGCACTGTGGGTGTATCTATCCCCTGGTGCTGCTGGCCCGCAGCATGGCCATGAACGCTGGCACATCAATTCACTGTCCTTCCATGGACCCTGTCGGGAAAGGAAGACACGACTCGCATTTAGACAGCACATTGCACATACTCAACAACATAAACCTGCACATTCATAGCGCCTTAACATAGGAAAATGTCCCAAGGTGCTTCACAGGAACATAAATCAAGCAGAAAATTGACACTGAGCCATATAAAGACAAATTAGGACAAGTGACAAAAAACTTGGACAAAGAAGTGGGTTTTAAGCAGAGTCGTAAATGAAAGGATAGAGAGAGATTACAGAGGTAGGGAGGTGTGTAGAGACTGGGGGAGGTTACAGAGATAGGGAGGACTGTAGGGGCTGGAGGAGGTTACAGAGATAGGCAGTGTGGGAGGGACTAGAGGAGGTTGCCCGGATAGTGGCCGTTGAAGGGGCTGGACGACGTTAGACAGATCGGGAGTGTTATAGAGCTGCAGCTGGTCACAGAAATCAGGAGGGTTGTAGAGCTAGAGGATATCACAGGGATAATGAGAGATTTAGGGGATGGAGGAGGTTAGAGAGCTGGGGAGACTTCCCGGAGCTGGAGGATGTTACAGAGATATGGAGAGCGGTCGGGGCTGGAGGAGGTGACAGAGATGGAGATGTTTGTAGGGACTAGCGGAGGTTACAGAGATAAGGAAGGATGTAGGCTTGGAGGAGGTTACTTGGTAAGGAATGATGAACATTCCATTTTTAATGTGTCTACAGCCTCGCTGTAGTTTGGCCTGCCACCATGGTGATCACAATAACACCAACATTCTTTTCTCCTCATTTTCTCCCATTTTCCTCCTCAGCATGTGGGAAACCTTTCCACTAGCAAACTGTTTGTGTGCGACTCTGTGTGTGCGTGTGAGAGAGATCAAGAGCTGGGGTGTACGTGTGTATGTGTGATAGTGCCTGTGTATGTGTAGCTGTGTGTGTTTGTGTACGAGTGTTTGTGTACGAGTGTGTGTTTGTAAGTGTATGAGTGTGTGTATGAGAGTATGTGAGACCGTGTTTGTATGTATGCCTGTGTGTGTGTAATTGGATGTGTGGTGTTGGCCCTCTGGTCTCTGCATGATCAGCTGTATTGGCACAGATTCTGGAACAAGAATCCAAACGTTTTTCCACCTCAGAGTACTCACTAATTCAGTTCTGTTATTTTACTATATACTATTCCTGTCTTTTGCCACGTACTGTTCTTACAAGTTAACTGTGTGCTCCTCAGGACTAGCAACATATTTGCAGAGATGAGGAGGGTTGTAATTGTGGAGCAGTGAACTCCTATAGGAATGGTTGTAGCTGTGGAGGAGACTACAGAGGTATGAAAGGTTCGAGTGCTAGATTAGGTTCAAGAGATTGGATCGAGGACATAGATGGATTGAACATAGGAATACAGGAAATAGGAGCAGGCCATTTGGCCCCTCAAGCCTGCTCCACCATTCAAACAGAACATGGCTCAACGTCTAACTCAACTCTATTTTCCCGCTTTCTGTCCATACCCCTTGACACATCCACCGCCCTCTGGGTAAAGAATTCCAAGGATTCACCACCCAATGAGTGAAGAATATCCTCTTCATCTCAGTCCGAAGTGGTCAATCTTATTCTTCGAGTTTATCCCCTGCTTCTCGGCTCCCAGCCAGAGGAAACATAATTCCTGCATCTACCCTGTAAGAATTTTGTATGTTTCAATGTGAATCGTCTCTCATTCTTATAAATTCTAGATAGTACAGGCACAACCTACTCAATATATCCTCATATCCCAGGAATTAGCCTGGTGAGCTCCTTCTGTGTCAAGCATATCCTTTCTTAGGTAAGGAGACAAAACTACACACAATACTCCAGGTGAGGTCTCACCAAGGCTCAATAAAAGTTAAGCCAGACATATTTACTCCAGTACTCAAATCCTCTTGCAATAAAGGCCAGCATACCATTTGCCTTCCTAATTGTTTGTTGCATCTGCATGTTAGCGTTCAGTGAAAGAAGACCAAGGAGACTATGGTCCCACTGGACATCAACACTTGTCAATCTCTCACCATTTAAGAAATATTCTGCATTTCCTTTTTTTTTTCTAGCAAAGTGGTTAACTTCATATCTTTCCATATAATATTCCATCTGCTATGTTCTTGGCCACACACTTCGCCTGTCTAAATCTCCTTGAATTCTTTTTGCACCCTCCTCACACAACTCACATTCCCACAAAGTTTTGTGTCATCAGCAAACTTGGAAATAGTACCCTTGTTCCCCGCAGTGTAGGAATAGCTGGGGCCCAAGCACTGATCCTTGCGGCTCCCCATTCGCAACAACCTGCCAACTTGAGAATGATCTGTTTAAGCCTATTCTCTCTTTTCTGTCCGTTAACCAATACTCAATCCATTCCATTATAATACCCCCAATCCCATGTGCTCTAATTTTGCTGACTAACTTCTTCTTTGGGACTTTCTCGAAAACGTTCTGAAAATTAAAATATAGCGCATCCACGAGTTTCCTTTTTTCTATTATGCTTGTTACATCCTCCAAAAACTCCAAAAGAATGAAACTTTTTAAATTGAGACAGTGCTTGCCTGGGACCCAATGAAGGTCAGCTCGCACAGGATGCTGGGTGAGCGGGACTTGGCACGAGTGAGGACACGGGCTGTAGCTTTTTGGAATGACATCAAGTTAATGGGGATTAGCATGTGGAAGGTTTGCCAGGAATGGATTGGAATAGTCCAATCTAGAGGTGAGAAAGTCAGGATGAAGATTTCAGCAGCAGATGAGCTGAGTCAGTGGTGAGGCGGGGCAATGTTAGGGAGCTGGAAATTGGCAGTGTTAGTGATGCCGTAAATATGTGAGTAGAAGTTCATCTTGGGTTGAAATATGACACTAGATTGTGAACAGTCGAGTTTATCTTGGTCTGTTGTCTGAGTGAGGGATGGGGCCATGGACAGATCCTTAGGGAACAGCAGAGATAACCGTGCAAAAGCAGGAGGAGAAGCCATTGGGAGTGACACCATGACTACGATTAGATAGATCAGAATGATGTCAGGTGTGGGCAGTCCAACCACAGGGAAGAGAATGATTAATCACCGGTTCTCAACTGAGAGGGTGGACGGGGCCTTGGTTTAACAATCCAATTGAAAGACAACACATCTAGCAGTCCAGACTCTTTGCAGAGCTCTCCAGAGTATGACTTGAACCCATAAACTTGTGGCTCAGAGGCGAATATAATATTGACTGAAAGTCAGATGGAAGACAATGTAAATGTCAAATCCATATTTCCATTGACAGCTTCAATTACTTTTGCTGCATTTTATTTCCAGTTATCTTTAAAGAGAATTCAATTTTTTAAACTGTGATGGTAGGAATTGAACTCAGCTCTGTGGATTACTATTCTAGTGATGTAATCACTAAGTGTATGACTGCTGAGGTATACAGCATTAAAAATAATTTAGCGCTGGTGTACTAATCTGACTAGAACATTTGAAACATGAATGCCTGCTGTGCAAGAAGACACCTATACACTGAGACAATTCAGCATTTACCTACCTTTTAAAATCTGAACAATGAATGGGCTTCTCCGAGATATGGTTTAGGTGTCACGCCATGGTCACTTCTGGGTTCCCATCCTGAAATTGACGCTGATGTTGAGGTCCCGACGCAGCTGAGAAAATCCAGCCCACTCACACTGAATCACGCACAAACAGATAGACACACATAATCACACATACACAGATACACACACACACATATACACACAAAATCGCACAGATACACACACACAGAATTACAAATAGAATTACACATAAATACACATACACAAACCCACATGGTTAAAGTACTGATTCTGGAATGCTGTTGGAGCTGCTCCTAGAATACACGTCCCCCCAACCCCAAAGAAGGACGTACCACTATTGGGACGGAGCAGGAGTGACTGGGTACTATGTCTGAACGAAGTCACCTTGTGGCCCTCAGGTTTGGCGATGCCTCAATGGAGATTTTCCACCAGGCTGCAATGGAAAGGGGGGAGGTCAACCCACCTGACTAAACAAATGTAATGGCGATTGCAGAGGAAATGAGAAGCCATGGTGTCAGCCCATACAACTGCGTCCAGTGCAGGAAGAAAGTGATCCACTTCCTTTGTTTTGCCAAGGTGAGTCCTCCATACCTTTCTCCTCTTTGGGCTCATATGTGGCTAGGCAGGAGGTAGTGTGACATTGGGAGGGAATGACCACAAAGGCACTGAAAAGGAGGTTAGGCATAACCACATTCTGAAAAATGCTTAGCTGCATCTTGGCCACAGGCCGAGATGTATTCATTCTTATGCACTCATTCTTATGCATTCATTCTTAGCACCACAGCCTCAGAGCTCCAGCAACCCGGGTTCAGTTCTGGGTACTGTCTGTGTGGAGTTCGCAAGTTCTCCCTGTGACCATGTAAGTTTCCATCCGGTGCTCCGGTTTCCTCCCACAGCCAAAGACTTGCAGGTTGATAGGTAAATTGGCCATTGTAAATTACCCCTAGTGTAGGTCGGTGGTAGGAGAATGGTGGGGATGTGGTAGGGAATATGGGATGAACGTAGGATTAGTATAAAATGGGTGGTTGTTTTTCGGCACAGACTCGGTGGGCCGAAGGGCCTGTTTCAGTGCTGTACCTGTCTATGTCTATGTGGGCGACGCTGGCTAGGCCAGAATTTATTGCCCATCCCTAATTGCCCTTGAGGAGGTGGTGGTGAGCTGCCTTCTTGAACTGCTGGAGTCCATGTGGGGTAGGTACACCCACTGTGCTGTTAGGAAGGGAGTTCCAGGATGTTGACACAGCAACCGCCAAGTAATGGCAGTTTAGTTCCAAGTCTGGATGGGGTCTGGCTTGGAGGGGAACTTGCAGTTGGTGGTATTCCCATGCATCTGCTGCCCTTGTACTTCTAGGCAGTAGAGGCTGCGGGTTTGGAAGGTGCTCTCTGAGGAGCTGTGGTGGATTGCTCCACAAAAGAGAGTGAGGAGTGGCTTCATTTAACCTGCAACACTTATGGAGATCTTATGGTTGGCATGACAAGATCTGCGCAGACTAATCCACAGATGTTGGTGTTCTCTCATGCAGGTCAGCATCTGCAGGAGCCTCCAGCGGAAGGGGGCAGCTGTCAAACTCTGAGGAGAAGATGCAGTCAGAGGATGCACCATCACAGGATTCTCCAGTGTCTTTCACCAGAGCAGAGACGTTCACGTTGGTGGATGTGCGCTCGGCTTTAGATTCAGGGTCATGAACTGGTGAGAGTACCACAGACACACCTGGCTGAGGCTCTGACAGGCCAGGTCACAGTCGGAGGACTGTGGGTGTCCCGGCCCATGCTGAGCCCCAGCCTGATGACGAGCCTCTGATGTCGCCACCACTGGGTATGCTGAAGTTGCAGAGAGAGGTCAGACAACATGTGATGGAGCTGCCAGTGGCAATGCACAGTCAGGGACGAATAATGCAGGAGCCCATTCATACCATGAGTGCTGCCATATCTCAGAATATGAGCGCAGGGCTTCTTCGACTGAAAGGTTGGCAACACTCATATAGAGCCAGATTCCACAGATGGATTCTGGCCTGTATTCCATCACCTTGGCCATGAGCTCAATGCAGCAATGGCAAGACAAGAGTGGGATAAAGCGCCTGGTGTCTTCTCTTCATTCTCTGGTGAGCAGGAAGGTGGAATACAGCCTTGAAAGAATAGAGGAGAGGCTGACCTCCACATCTTGGGTATCACCTGCGGGGGCTCTAAGTGTGGACAATGTCTCCCCAGCCCTCCGCCAATGAGCCCAGCATGAATAAAACCTGTGCCGGGGCCCACCAGGCCTCAGATACCCAGAGGACAGCCGCAAAAGCCATCCCAGGAATGGGTAACCTGATCAGCAGCCTGCCTGCAGCCCAGCTGCAGGGGAGGGCTCATATCTTGCAGAGGAACTCTTACACGTATTAGGAAAATCCACGTAAGCACACTTGGGGTTCTTTTTCTTTCTATTTGCCATGTTTATTGCTTTATAAAGTTTTGTTGTTATTACGATTCACAATCATTGTTGCTAAATGGTCACTTTTTCATTACTTAATTGTGAGATACTGCCTTCACCCTTGCTTCCTCATTAGGCTGTCAGAGTAGGCACAGGCCGCGTTTGGCAGGTGCTCAGATGCTGACGGTGAAGCTGGGAGCTAGGCAAAGAATCCAGATAGAATGGAGGTGACAGGCAGATTACAGTGATGTAATACTTTATTAAGTTCACTTTGAAAGGACATGATTGTGTCAGGAACAGGTATATCTGAGATTGTCTCTTGCCACACTGGCGTATCTCTCAATGTGCCTGGGCTCCTGAACAAGTGTTTCAATATCCAGTGTTGCCTGCTCATTAACATCCTCCACATCCTCCTCGTCAGTGGAGGACTGGTGATTAATCATGCCCCCCGGCCTGCTCTCAGTTGTTTTGCTTATTAATTAATTGAATAATTGAAGTAACTGGAAATTTCAACACGCTTGTGACCTGTTCTCTGAACTTGGACTGAGTCGCTCCATAAATAAATGTGTTTGTGCAGCAACTTAAATTCCGCAGCATCCATCCAACATGTTTAAATATATATTCAGAATCATTGTAATCCCTGGGATTTGTTCCTGTCATGTTATAATATAAGAATTCTATAACATACACCAACCACAGAAGTATGAAGCTGCCGGATATGGTGAAGAGTAAAATCACAGACTTCTTTCTGCTCTCCATCTCTGGGTCACTGCGATTCTCTCCTTTGCTCTGACCCCTCAGTCCTTTACGAACTCGACTGGCCACTAAAATGTGTCTGACTGTCAAAACTTTGAGCAACACAATTAAAGTGAATGGGAGGAATGGTGTTAAAAGTGTGTCAAACCAATCAAATCCTACCCATCCAGGCTGAGTATAATAGGTTGGAATTGGATAACAGAACCAAACAGCATTGTTAATTATCTCTGCAGGTTCGTATGCAAAATAGAAGGGAACATTTTTTAAGCAAAGCACAATGCAGGTAGATGCGACAACTACAGCTGCAGTTCTCTTGGTGCAATATTTAGTTTTCAGCTTCTGGCAACAAATGACAACAACTCGATCCAAGGTGAAGGTGACGGTGAACCAGACAGAAAAGTCTGTGGCTGCACGAAGCAAGACAATGTCAACACTACAGACAGGCGGGATGCTCAGCAAATAATTATAACAGATCCTGAATAGTATGACCTGAGTGACAATGGACAGTAGATCCGCTGTTGCCATGGCCACCAGGTAGCGAGAGGTGCAGGTGGAGAGTCCGCACTTCCCCCGGGATAGGATCACAATCGCCAATAAATTAACTGTAAGAGAGAGACGGGAAAGGAGACTGGAAATTACTGATCAAGCATTCCCGATGTCAGACCCAAATAGTAAGGGCAGAATTTTAGCACCAAAACAAGTGTTTTTTTTGTGGGGGGATGGGGGTGGGTGGGGGTCAGTGATTAACATTTTAAAAATTATCATACCTGGCCCCAACCCGCCTCAGACTCGTCCACTTCCAGGTTCAATGTTTGCTTCCTGACCCGAACCTGACAGGACCCCACTCCCATGATCTGAGCGCCCCCCCCCTCCCCCAGGTCCAGAAGCATTGAAAATCAGGTTCGTCCATCGTGTTTAGGATCAAGCACTCTCCCGCTCATTCCCCACTACTGGACTAGCGCCAATTCCAAGTAAAGGAGACCCTTCCCTGGGGATGGATACCATACAGATGACATCCCAATGGATACACATCACGTTCTATGATAGGAAACTCCTTTGTAAGATTGGGGATCAGAAAGTTGCTCTTCCATTTCCCAGAAATGTTGTACATTTCAAAATAGAAAACTCTTCCCTGGGGTTGAGGATCAGACACTACACTTTTCCCTCCCCTCCTCTACTCCTCCCCTTCCCCAGTACATGAACCACATTCCAGGGTAGGAGACCCATCCCTGGGATCGACTACCAAACATTCCCGATCCAATCCCCGTTTCCAGATTCAGACTAGGCTCCAGTAAAGGAGCTCCTCTGTGATCTTGAGGATCAAAACCTCCCATTCCCTCTCCAGAATCAGACAACTCTCCAGGATAGGAAACAACTCCCTGGCGCTGGGAATCAGACTCTCCTCTCTCTCCCACTCCCCCTCTCTGGACTCGGGTTATGCTGCAGGATAGTAGACCCCTCCACATAATTGGGGATCCACAACCCACGATCGGAGATGTCAACACTCTCTCCCTCTCTGCTGTTGGCAATTGGACCCCTCCTGGTCTCAGGCTGCTCCACACTGTCCCTCCCCCAGTAACGTGGGGTCAGGTTCTGGACCATCCCAGTCCTGAAGCATGTTCCAGAGCCCTCCCTGCCCGACTGGAAGTCAAACCTGTCCATCAAGTAGACCTCAGGACGGGGAAACTGTCAAGAGTAAAAGTCTGTGCGGGAAGGCGGTGGCGTAGTGGACTAGTAACTGGACTAGTAACCTAGAGTATTATTCTGGGGACATGGGTTTGAATCCCACCACAGCAGAAGGTGGATTTTGAACACACATAACAAAAAATCTGGGATTAAAATCTAGTCTAGTAATTGCTGTGAAACCATTGTCAATTGTTGAAAAAAAAATCTGGTTTACTGATGCCCTTTAGGGAAGGAAATCTGATGACCTTACCTGCTCTGGCCGACATCTGACTCCAGAGCCACAGCAATGTGGTTGACTCTTACATGCCCTCTGAAATGGCCCAGCAAGCCACTCAGTTGTATCTAACCGCTATGAAGTCAGTAAAAATGAATAAAACCGGACCGACTACCCGGCATCGGCCTAGGCACTGGAAATGACGATGGCAAACCCAGCTCTGTCGACCCTGCAAAGTGCTCCCTACTAACATCTGGGGGCTTGTGTCAAAGTTGGGAGAGCGTAGTCCAAAACTAACCACAGATTAGTCAAGCAACAGATTGACATAGTCATACTCACGGAATCGTACTTTACAGACAATGCCCCATGCAATGCCATCACTACCCGCCGGGTATGTCCTGTCCCACTGGCAGGACAGACCCAGCAGAGGTGACGGCACGGTGGTATACAGGAGGAAGGGAGTTGCCCTGGGAGTCCTCAGCATCGACTCTGCACCCCATGAAGTCCCATGGTATCAGGTCAAACATGGGCAAGGAAGCCTCCTTCTGAATAGTACCTACCACCCTCCCTCAGCTGATGAGTCGGTACGCATAGATTTAGAAAGCACAGAAACAGGCCCTTCGGCCCATTGTGTCTGTGTCGGCCATCAAGTACCTAAGTATTCTAGTCCCATTTCCCAGCACTTGGCCCGGATTGTTGTATGTTACGGCATTACAAGTGCTCATCTAAATATTTCTTCAATGTTGTGAGTGTTCCTCTCCACCACTTCTGGCAGTGTATTCCAGATTCCAACCACCCTCTGGGTGAATATTTTTCCTCAAATCCCCTCAAAACCTCCTACCCCTTACCTTAAATCTATGTCCCGGGTGCTTGAACCCTCCGCTAAGGGAAAAAGTCTCTTCCTATCCAACCTATTCATGCCCCTCATAATTTTGTATACTCCAATCATGTCCCGCCTCAGCCTTCTCTGCTCAAAGGAAAACAACCCAAGCCTTTTCAGTCTCTCTTCATAGCTGAAATGCTCCAGCCCAGGCAACATCCTGGTGAATCTCCTCTGCACCCTTTCCAGTGCAGTCACATCCTCCCGAGAGTGTGGTGCCCAAAACTGTACACAGTACTCCAGCTGTGACCGAACTAGTGTTTCATAAAGCTCCATCGTAACCTCCCTGCTCTTATATTCTACGCCTCGGCTAATAAAGGCAAATATCCCATGTGCCTTCCCAACCAGCTTATTGACCTGTGCTGCTGCCTTCAGTCATGTATGGACAAGCACACCAAGGCCCCTCTGACTTTCTGTACTTCCTAGGGTCCTAACATCTATTTTATATTCCCTTGCCTTGTTAGTTCCCCCAAAAGTCATCAACTCACACTTCTCAGGAGTAAATTCCATTTGCCACATCTCCACCCATCTTACCAGCCCATCTATATCGTCATGCAATCTAAGGCTTTACTTCTCATTATTCACATCTAAAGCATTAATGTACACTACAAAAAGCAAGGGTCCCAGCACCTATCCCTGTGGTACACCACTGGTTACAGCCTTCCACTCACAAAAGCAACCCACGACCATTACCCTCTGTTTTCTGCCACCAAGCCAATTCTGGATCCAATTTGCCAAATTGCCCTGGATCCCATGGGCTGTTACCTTCTTGACCAATCTCCCATGCGGGACCTTATCAAAAGCCTTACTGAAGTCCATGTAGACTACATCAACTGCTTTACCCACATCTACACTTCTAGTCACCTTCTCGAAAAATTCAATCAAGTTAGTTAGACACGATCTCTCCCTGGCAAAGCCGTGCTGACTAGCCCTGCTTCTCCAAGTGGAGATTAATTCTGTCTCTCAAACTTTTGTCCAACAGTTTCCCAACCACTGATGTTAGACTCACTGGCCTGTAATTACCTGGTCTATCCCTGCAACCCTTCTTCAATACTGGTACTACATTTGCTCTCCTCGCATCCTCAGGGACTTTTTAAATTTAGAGATACAGCACTGAAACAGGCCTCTCCAGTGCACCAATTCTGTGCCAGCAATTACCCATTTATACTGACCCTATACTAATCCTATATTCCTTACCTACAATAGGGCAATTTACAATGGCAAATTTACCTATCACCTGCAAGTCTTTGGCTGTGGGAGGAAACTGGAGCACCCGGCGAAAACCCATGTGGTCACCGGAAGAACTTTCAAACTCTGCAGAGGCAGTACCTAGAATTGAAACCGGATCCCTTGAGCTGTGAGAGTGCGGTGCCAACCACTGCGCCACTGTGCCGCACCATTCTCCCATGATCAGAGAGGAGCTGATAATTTGTGTCAGAGCCCCTGCAGAGCCTTGCCTCAAATAACAGCCTGGAATATATCTCATCTGGACCTGGGGATTTATCCACTTTTAATGCCGCTAAAGCATCTAATACTTCCTCCCTTTCAATGTTAATATGTTCAAGTACATTGCAATACACCTCCCTGATCTCTACACCTACATCGCCGTTGTCCACAGTGAAAACAGATGAAAAGTAATCATTTAAAACCACACCTAGGTCCTCTGGCTCCACACACAGATTGCCACTTTGGTCCGTAATGGGCCCTACTCTTTCCCTGGTTCTTCTCTTGCCCTTAATATACTTGTAAAACAGCTTCGGATATTCCTTTATATTGACCGCCAATGTTTCTTCATGTCCTCTCTTCGCTCTCCTAATTACTTCTTTAAGAACCCTGCTGCACTTTCTATACCACTGTAATGCCTCCGCTGTTTTCTTCTCTCCGAATCTGCCACAAGCCTCCCTTTGTTTTCCTGACCCAGGACTCTATATCCCTGGACATCAAGGGTTCCCTGGACTTGATGGTCTTAGCCTTCACCTTAACGGGTACATGTTGGCTCTGAACTCTCACTATTTCCTCTTTGAATGACTCACACTGGCCTGATGTAGATTTTCCTACAAGTAGCTGCTCCCAGTCCACTTTGGCCAGATCCTGTTTTATCATATTGAAATGGGCCTTCGCTCAATTCAGTACTTTTATTACCGGCCTGTCTTTGCCCTGTTCCACAACTACCATAGATCTTACAGAGTTATGGTCACTATCTCCAAAATGCTCCCCCATTGATTCTTCTACCACTTGTCCAGCTTAATTCCCTGGGATTAGGACCAGTACTGCCCCTTCTCTTGTAGGACTTCCTACGTACTGGCTCCAAAAGCTCTCCTGTATACATTTTAAGAATTCCTACTCCTTTAAGCCTGTTACACTAATACTATCCCAGTTGAAGCGATGTAAGTTGAAATCTCCTACTCTTATTACCCTATTATTTTTACGCCTATCTGAGATTTGCCTACATATCTCTCCTCTATCTCTCCCTGACTGTTTGGAGGCTTGCAGTACACTCACAGCCAAGTGATTTCCCCCCTTTTGTTCTTACGTTCTACCCATATGGCCTCATTTAAGGAACCTTCTAAGATATCATCCCTCCTTATTGCATAATTGACTCCTTGATCTCGGTATCTGATTGAGAGGAGCAGTGTCTCAGTATCTGATTTAAAGGAGCAGTGTCTCGGTATCTGATTTAGATGAGCAGTGTCTCGGTATCAGATTTAGAGGAGCAGTGTCTCAGTATCTGATTTAGAGGAGCTGTGTCTCAGTATCTAATTGAGAGGAGCAGTGTCTCGGTATCTGATTTCGAGGAGCAGTGTCTCAGTATCTGATTTAAAGGAGCAGTGTCTCAGTATCTGATTTAGAGGAGCAGCGTCTCGGTATCTGATTTAGAGGAGCAGTGACTCAGTATCTGATCTAGAGGAGCAGTGTCTCAGTATCTGATTCAGAGGAGCTGTGTCTCGGTATCAGATTTAGAGGAGCAGTGTCTCGGTATCTGATTTAGAGGAGCAGTGTCTCAGTATCTGATTTAGAGGAGCAGTGTCTCAGTATCTGATTTAGTGGAGCAGTGTCTCAGTATCTGATTTAGAGGAGCAGTCTCTCGGTATCTGATTTAGAGGAGCAGTGTCTCGGTATCTGATTTGGAGGAGCAGTGTCTCGGTATCTGATTTAGAGGAGCAGTGTCTCAGTGTCTGATTGAGAGGGGCAGTGTCTCAGTATCTGATTTAGAGGAGCAGCGTCTCGGTATCTGATTTAGAGGAGCAGTGTCTCAGTATCTGATTTAAAGGAGCAGTGTCTCGGTATCTGATTTAGAGGAGAAGTGTCTCAGTATCTGATTTAGAGGAGCAGTGTCTCAGTATCTGATTTAGAGGAGCAGTGTATCAGTATCTGCTTTAGAGGTGCAGTGTCTCGGTATCTGATTTAGAGGAGCAGTGTATCAGTATCAGCTTTAGAGGAGCAGTGTATCAGTATCAGCTTTAGAGGTGCAGTGTCTCGGTATCTGATTTAGAGGAGTAGTGTCTCAGTATCTGATTTAGAGGAGCAGTGTCTCAGTATCTGATTTAGAGGAGCAGTGTCTCGGTATCTGATTTAGAGGAGCAGTGTCTCGGTATCTGATTTGGAGGAGCAGTGTCTCAGGATCTGATTTAGAGGAGCAGTGTCTCGGTATCTGATTTAGAGGAGCTGTGTCTCGTATCTGATTAAGAGGAGCAGTGTCTCGGTATCTGATTTAAAGGAGCAGTGTCTCGGTATCTGATTTAGAGGAGCAGTGTCTCGGTATCTGATTTAGAGAACCAGTGTCTCGGTATCTGATTTAGAGGAGCAGTGTCTCGGTATCTGATTTAGAGGAGCAGTGTCTCAGTATCAGATTTAGAGGAGCAGTGTCTCAGTATCTGATTCAGAGGAGCAGTGTCCCGGTATCAGATTTAAAGGAGCAGTGTCTCAGTATCTGCTTTAGATGAGCATTGTATCGGTATCTGATTTAGAGGAGCAGTGTCTCAGTATCTGATTTAGAGGAGCATTGTATCGGTATCTGATTTAGAGGAGCAGTGACTCAGTATCTGATTTAGAGGAGCATTGTATCGGTATCTGATTTAGAGGAGCAGTGACTCAGTATCTGATATAGAGGAGCAGTGTCTCAGTACCTAATTCAGAGGAGCAGTGTCTCGGTATCAGATTTAGAGGAGCAGTGTCTCGGTATCTGATTTAGAGGAGCAGTGTCTCAGTATCTGATTTAGAGGAGCATTGTATCGGTATCTGATTTAGAGGAGCAGTGACTCAGTATCTGATATAGAGGAGCAGTGTCTCAGTACCTGATTCAGAGGAGCAGTGTCTCAGTATCTGATTTAGAGGAGCAGTGTCTCAGTATCTGATTTAGAGGAGCAGTGTCTCGGTATCTGATTTAGAGGAGCAGTGTCTCAGTATCTGATTTAGAGGAGCAGTGTCTCAGTATCTGATTTAGAGGAGCAGTGTCTCAGTATCTGATTTAGAGGAGCAGTGTCTCAGTATCTGATTTAGAGGAGCAGTGTCTCGGTATCTGATTTGGAGGAGCAGTGTCTCAGGATCTGATTTGGAGGAGCAGTGTCTCGGTATCTGATTTAGAGGAGCTGTGTCTCGTATCTGATTAAGAGGAGCAGTGTCTCAGTATCTGATTTAGAGGTGCATTGTCTCGGTATCTGATTTAAAGGAGCAGAGTCTCGGTATCTGATTTAGAGAAGCAGTGTCTCGTTATCTGATTTAGAGAACCAGTGTCTCGGTATCTGATTTAGAGGAGCATTGTCTCAGTATCTGATTTAGAGGAGCAGTGTCTCAGTATCTGATTTAGTGGAGCAGTGTCTCAGTATCTGATTTAGAGGAGCAGTCTCTCGGTATCTGATTTAGAGGAGCAGTGTCTCGGTATCTGATTTGGAGGAGCAGTGTCTCAGTATCTGATTTAGAGGAGCAGTGTCTCAGTATCTGATTTAGAGGAGCAGTGTATCAGTATCTGCTTTAGAGGAGCAGTGTCTCGGTATCTGATTTAGAGGAGCAGTGTCTCGGTATCTGATTTAGAGGAACAGTGTCTCGGTATCTGATTTAGAGGAGCAGTGTCTCAGTATCTGATTCAGAGGAGCCGTGAATCATTATCTGATTTAGAGGAGCAGTGTCTCGGTATCTGATTTAGAGGAGCAGTGTCTCGGTATCTGATTTAGAGGAGCAGTGTCTCGGTATCAGATTTAGAGGAGCAGTGTCTCAGTATCTGATTCAGAGGAGCAGTGTCTTGGTATCAGATTTAAAGGAGCAGTGTCTCAGTATCAGATTTAGAGGAGCAGCGTCTCAGTATCTGATATAGAGGAGCATTGTCTCAGTACGTGATTCAGAGGAGCAGTGTCTCGGTATCAGATTTAGAGGAGCAGTGTCTCGGTATCTGATTTAGAGGAGCAGTGTCTCAGTATCTGATTTAGAGGAGCAGTGTCTCAGTATCTGATTTAGAGGAGCAGTGTCTCAGTATCTGATTTAGAGGAGCAGTGTCTCAGTATCTGATTTAGAGGAGCAGTGTCTCAGTATCTGATTTAGAGGAGCAGTGTCTCGGTATCTGATTTAGAGGAGCAGTGTCTCAGTGTCTGATTTCGAGGAGCCGTGTCTCGGTATCTGATTTAGAGGAGCAGTGTCTCAGTATCTGATTTAGAGGAGCAGTGTCTCAGTATCAGATTTAGAGGAGCAGTTTCTCAGTATCTGATTTAAAGGAGCAGTGTCTCAGTATCTGATTTAGAGGAGCAGTGTCTCAGTATCTGATTTAGAGGAGCAGTGTCTCGGTATCTGATTTAGAGGAGCAGCGTCTCAGTATCCGATTTAGGGGAGCAGTGATCCGGTATCTGATTTAGAGGAGCAGTGTCTCGGTATCTGATTTAGAGGAGCAGTGTCTCAGTATCAGATTTAGAGGAGCAGTGTCTCAGTATTTAATTTAAAGGAGCAGTGTCTCAGTATCTGATTAAGAGGAGCAGTGTCTCAGTATCTGATTTAGAGGAGCAGTGTCTCAGTATCTAATTGAGAGGAGCAGTGTCTCGGTATCTGATTTAGAGGAGCAGCGTCTCAGTATCCGATTAAGGGGAGCAGTGATCCGTTATCTGATTGAGAGGAGCAGTGTCTCGGTATCTGATTTAGAGGAGCAGTGTCTCGGTATCTGATTTAGAGGAGCAGTGTCTCAGTATCAGATTTAGAGGAGCAGTGTCTCAGTATCTGATTCAGAGGAGCAGTGTCACGGTATCAGATTTAAAGCAGCAGTGTCTCAGTATCTGATTTAGAGGAGCAGCGTCTCAGTATCTGATTTAAAGGAGCAGTGTCTCGGTATCTGATTTAGAGGAGAAGTGTCTCAGTATCTGATTTAGAGGAGCAGTGTCTCAGTATCTGATTTAGAGGAGCAGTGTATCAGTATCAGCTTTAGAGGTGCAGTGTCTCGGTATCTGATTTAGAGGAGCAGTGTCTCGGTATCTGATTTAGAGGAACAGTGTCTCGGTATCTGATTTAGAGGAGCAGTGTCTCAGTATCTGAATCAGAGGAGCAGTGAATCATTATCTGATTTAGAGGAGCAGTGTCTCGGTATCTGATTTAGAGGAGCAGTGTCTCGGTATCTGATTTAGAGGAGCAGTGTCTCGGTATCCGATTTAGAGGAGCAGTGTCTCGGTATCTGATTTAGAGGAGCAGTGTCTCAGTACCTGACTTAGAGGAGCAGCGTCTCGGTATCTGATTTAGAGGAGCAGTGTCTCAGTATCTGATTTAGAGGAGCAGTGTCTCGGTATCTGATTTAGAGGAGCAGCGTCTCAGTATCCGATTTAGGGGAGCAGTGATCCGGTATCTGATTTAGAGGAGCAGTGTCTCGGTATCTGATTTAGAGGAGCAGTGTCTCGGTATCTGATTTAGAGGAGCAGTGTCTCAGTATCAGATTTAGAGGAGCAGTGTCTCAGTATTTAATTTAAAGGAGCAGTGTCTCAGTATCTGATTAAGAGGAGCAGTGTCTCAGTATCTGATTTAGAGGAGCTGTGTCTCAGTATCTAATTGAGAGGAGCAGTGTCTCGGTATCTGATTTAGAGGAGCAGTGTCACGGTATCAGATTTAAAGCAGCAGTGTCTCAGTATCTGATTTAGAGGAGCAGTGTCTCAGTATCAGATTTAGAGGAGCAGTGTCTCAGTATCTGATTCAGAGGAGCAGTGTCACGGTATCAGATTTAAAGCAGCAGTGTCTCAGTATCTGATTTAGAGGAGCAGTGTCTCAGTATCAGATTTAGAGGAGCAGTGTCTCAGTATCTGATTCAGAGGAGCAGTGTCACGGTATCAGATTTAAAGCAGCAGTGTCTCAGTATCTGATTTAGAGGAGCAGCGTCTCAGAATCTGATATAGAGGAGCAGTGTCTCAGTACGTGATTCAGAGGAGCAGTGTCTCGGTATCAGATTTAGAGGAGCAGTGTCTCGGTATCTGATTTAGAGGAGCAGTATCTCAGTATCTGATTTAGAGGAGCAGTGTCTCAGTATCTGATTTAGAGGAGCAGTGTCTCAGTATCTGATTTAGAGGAGCAGTGTCTCAGTATCTGATTTAGAGGAGCAGTGTCTCGGTATCTGATTTGGAGGAGCAGTGTCTCAGGATCTGATTTGGAGGAGCAGTGTCTCGGTATCTGATTTAGAGGAGCTGTGTCTCGTATCTGATTAAGAGGAGCAGTGTCTCAGTATCTGATTTAGAGGTGCAGTGTCTCGGTATCTGATTTAAAGGAGCAGAGTCTCGGTATCTGATTTAGAGGAGCAGTGTCTCGGTATCTGATTTAGAGAACCAGTGTCTCGGTATCTGATTTAGAGGAGCATTGTCTCAGTATCTGATTTAGAGGAGCAGTGTCTCAGTATCTGATTTAGTGGAGCAGTGTCTCAGTATCTGATTTAGAGGAGCAGTCTCTCGGTATCTGATTTAGAGGAGCAGTGTCTCGGTATCTGATTTGGAGGAGCAGTGTCTCAGTATCTGATTTAGAGGAGCAGTGTCTCAGTATCTGATTTAGAGGAGCAGTGTATCAGTATCTGCTTTAGAGGAGCAGTGTCTCGGTATCTGATTTAGAGGAGCAGTGTCTCGGTATCTGATTTAGAGGAACAGTGTCTCGGTATCTGATTTAGAGGAGCAGTGTCTCAGTATCTGATTCAGAGGAGCCGTGAATCATTATCTGATTTAGAGGAGAAGTGTCTCGGTATCTGATTTAGAGGAGCAGTGTCTCGGTATCTGATTTAGAGGAGCAGTGTCTCGGTATCCGATTTAGAGGAGCAGTGTCTCGGTATCTGATTTAGAGGAGCAGTGTCTCAGTACCTAACTTGGAGGAGCAGCGTCTCGGTATCTGATTTAGAGGAGCAGTGTCTCAGTATCTGATTTAGAGGAGCAGTGTCTCGGTATCTGATTTGGAGGAGCAGCGTCTCAGTATCCGATTTAGGGGAGCAGTGATCCGGTATCTGATTTAGAGGAGCAGTGTCTCGGTATCTGATTTAGAGGAGCAGTGTCTCGGTATCTGATTTAGAGGAGCAGTGTCTCAGTATCAGATTTAGAGGAGCAGTGCCTCAGTATCTGATTTAGAGGAGCTGTGTCTCAGTATCTAATTTAGAGGAGCAGTGTCTCGGTATCTGATTTAGAGGAGCAGCGTCTCAGTATCCGATTAAGGGGAGCAGTGATCCGGTATCTGATTGAGAGGAGCAGTGTCTCGGTATCTGATTTAGAGGAGCAGTGTCTCGGTATCTGATTTAGAGGAGCAGTGTCTCAGTATCAGATTTAGAGGAGCATTGTCTCAGTATCTGATTCAGAGGAGCAGTGTCTTGGTATCAGATTTAAAGGAGCAGTGTCTCAGTATCAGATTTAGAGGAGCAGCGTCTCAGTATCTGATATAGAGGAGCAGTGTCTCAGTACGTGATTCAGAGGAGCAGTGTCTCGGTATCAGATTTAGAGGAGCAGTGTCTCGGTATCTGATTTAGAGGAGCAGTGTCTCAGTATCTGATTTAGAGGAGCAGTGTCTCAGTATCTGATTTAGAGGAGCAGTGTCTCAGTATCTGATTTAGAGGAGCAGTGTCTCAGTATCTGATTTAGAGGAGCAGTGTCTCAGTATCTGATTTAGAGGAGCAGTGTCTCGGTATCTGATTTAGAGGAGCAGTGTCTCAGTGTCTGATTTCGAGGAGCCGTGTCTCGGTATCTGATTTAGAGGAGCAGTGTCTCAGTATCTGATTTAGAGGAGCAGTGTCTCAGTATCAGATTTAGAGGAGCAGTTTCTCAGTATCTGATTTAAAGGAGCAGTGTCTCAGTATCTGATTTAGAGGAGCAGTGTCTCAGTATCTGATTTAGAGGAGCAGTGTCTCGGTATCTGATTTAGAGGAGCAGCGTCTCAGTATCCGATTTAGGGGAGCAGTGATCCGGTATCTGATTTAGAGGAGCAGTGTCTCGGTATCTGATTTAGAGGAGCAGTGTCTCAGTATCAGATTTAGAGGAGCAGTGTCTCAGTATTTAATTTAAAGGAGCAGTGTCTCAGTATCTGATTAAGAGGAGCAGTGTCTCAGTATCTGATTTAGAGGAGCAGTGTCTCAGTATCTAATTGAGAGGAGCAGTGTCTCGGTATCTGATTTAGAGGAGCAGCGTCTCAGTATCCGATTAAGGGGAGCAGTGATCCGTTATCTGATTGAGAGGAGCAGTGTCTCGGTATCTGATTTAGAGGAGCAGTGTCTCGGTATCTGATTTAGAGGAGCAGTGTCTCAGTATCAGATTTAGAGGAGCAGTGTCTCAGTATCTGATTCAGAGGAGCAGTGTCACGGTATCAGATTTAAAGCAGCAGTGTCTCAGTATCTGATTTAGAGGAGCAGCGTCTCAGTATCTGATTTAAAGGAGCAGTGTCTCGGTATCTGATTTAGAGGAGAAGTGTCTCAGTATCTGATTTAGAGGAGCAGTGTCTCAGTATCTGATTTAGAGGAGCAGTGTATCAGTATCAGCTTTAGAGGTGCAGTGTCTCGGTATCTGATTTAGAGGAGCAGTGTCTCAGTATCTGATTTAGAGGAACAGTGTCTCGGTATCTGATTTAGAGGAGCAGTGTCTCAGTATCTGAATCAGAGGAGCAGTGAATCATTATCTGATTTAGAGGAGCAGTGTCTCGGTATCTGATTTAGAGGAGCAGTGTCTCGGTATCTGATTTAGAGGAGCAGTGTCTCGGTATCCGATTTAGAGGAGCAGTGTCTCGGTATCTGATTTAGAGGAGCAGTGTCTCAGTACCTGACTTAGAGGAGCAGCGTCTCGGTATCTGATTTAGAGGAGCAGTGTCTCAGTATCTGATTTAGAGGAGCAGTGTCTCGGTATCTGATTTAGAGGAGCAGCGTCTCAGTATCCGATTTAGGGGAGCAGTGATCCGGTATCTGATTTAGAGGAGCAGTGTCTCGGTATCTGATTTAGAGGAGCAGTGTCTCGGTATCTGATTTAGAGGAGCAGTGTCTCAGTATCAGATTTAGAGGAGCAGTGTCTCAGTATTTAATTTAAAGGAGCAGTGTCTCAGTATCTGATTAAGAGGAGCAGTGTCTCAGTATCTGATTTAGAGGAGCTGTGTCTCAGTATCTAATTGAGAGGAGCAGTGTCTCGGTATCTGATTTAGAGGAGCAGCGTCTCAGTATCCGATTAAGGGGAGCAGTGATCCGTTATCTGATTGAGAGGAGCAGTGTCTCGGTATCTGATTTAGAGGAGCAGTGTCTCGGTATCTGATTTAGAGGAGCAGTGTCTCAGTATCAGATTTAGAGGAGCAGTGTCTCAGTATCTGATTCAGAGGAGCAGTGTCACGGTATCAGATTTAAAGCAGCAGTGTCTCAGTATCTGATTTAGAGGAGCAGCGTCTCAGTATCTGATATAGAGGAGCAGTGTCTCAGTACGTGATTCAGAGGAGCAGTGTCTCGGTATCAGATTTAGAGGAGCAGTGTCTCGGTATCTGATTTAGAGGAGCAGTGTCTCAGTATCTGATTTAGAGGAGCAGTGTCTCAGTATCTGATTTAGAGGAGCAGTGTCTCAGTATCTGATTTAGAGGAGCAGTGTCTCAGTATCTGATTTAGAGGAGCAGTGTCTCGGTATCTGATTTAGAGGAGCAGTGTCTCAGTATCTGATTTCGAGGAGCAGTGTCTCGGTATCTGATTTAGAGGAGCCGTGTCTCGGTATCTGATTTAGAGGAGCAGTGTCTCAGTATCAGATTTAGAGGAGCAGTGTCTCAGTATCTGATTTAAAGGAGCAGTGTCTCAGTATCTGATTTAGAGGAGCAGTGTCTCAGTATCTGATTTAGAGGAGCAGTGTCTCGGTATCTGATTTAGAGGAGCAGTGTCTCGGTATCTGATTTGGAGGAGCAGTGTCTCAGGATCTGATTTAGAGGAGCAGTGTCTCGGTATCTGATTTAGAGGAGCTGTGTCTCGTATCTGATTAAGAGGAGCAGTGTCTCAGTATCTGATTTAGAGGTGCAGTGTCTCGGTATCTGATTTAAAGGAGCAGTGTCTCGGTATCTGATTTAGAGGAGCAGTGTCTCGGTATCTGATTTAGAGAACCAGTGTCTCGGTATCTGATTTAGAGGAGCAGTGTCTCGGTATCTGATTTAGAGGAGCAGTGTCTCAGTATCAGATTTAGAGGAGCAGTGTCTCAGTATCTGATTCAGAGGAGCAGTGTCCCGGTATCAGATTTAAAGGAGCAGTGTCTCAGTATCTGATTTAGAGGAGCATTGTATCGGTATCTGATTTAGAGGAGCAGTGTCTCAGTATCTGATTTAGAGGAGCATTGTATCGGTATCTGATTTAGAGGAGCAGTGACTCAGTATCTGATTTAGAGGAGCATTGTATCGGTATCTGATTTAGAGGAGCAGTGACTCAGTATCTGATATAGAGGAGCAGTGTCTCAGTACCTAATTCAGAGGAGCAGTGACTCGGTATCAGATTTAGAGGAGCAGTGTCTCGGTATCTGATTTAGAGGAGCAGTGTCTCAGTATCTGATTTAGAGGAGCATTGTATCGGTATCTGATTTAGAGGAGCAGTGACTCAGTATCTGATATAGAGGAGCAGTGTCTCAGTACCTGATTCAGAGGAGCAGTGTCTCAGTATCTGATTTAGAGGAGCAGTGTCTCAGTATCTGATTTAGAGGAGCAGTGTCTCGGTATCTGATTTAGAGGAGCAGTGTCTCAGTATCTGATTTAGAGGAGCAGTGTCTCAGTATCTGATTTAGAGGAGCAGTGTCTCAGTATCTGATTTAGAGGAGCAGTGTCTCAGTATCTGATTTAGAGGAGCAGTGTCTCGGTATCTGATTTGGAGGAGCAGTGTCTCAGGATCTGATTTGGAGGAGCAGTGTCTCGGTATCTGATTTAGAGGAGCTGTGTCTCGTATCTGATTAAGAGGAGCAGTGTCTCAGTATCTGATTTAGAGGTGCAGTGTCTCGGTATCTGATTTAAAGGAGCAGAGTCTCGGTATCTGATTTAGAGGAGCAGTGTCTCGGTATCTGATTTAGAGAACCAGTGTCTCGGTATCTGATTTAGAGGAGCATTGTCTCAGTATCTGATTTAGAGGAGCAGTGTCTCAGTATCTGATTTAGTGGAGCAGTGTCTCAGTATCTGATTTAGAGGAGCAGTCTCTCGGTATCAGATTTAGAGGAGCAGTGTCTCGGTATCTGATTTGGAGGAGCAGTGTCTCAGTATCTGATTTAGAGGAGCAGTGTCTCAGTATCTGATTTAGAGGAGCAGTGTATCAGTATCTGCTTTAGAGGAGCAGTGTCTCGGTATCTGATTTAGAGGAGCAGTGTCTCGGTATCTGATTTAGAGGAACAGTGTCTCGGTATCTGATTTAGAGGAGCAGTGTCTCAGTATCTGATTCAGAGGAGCCGTGAATCATTATCTGATTTAGAGGAGCAGTGTCTCGGTATCTGATTTAGAGGAGCAGTGTCTCGGTATCTGATTTAGAGGAGCAGTGTCTCGGTATCCGATTTAGAGGAGCAGTGTCTCGGTATCTGATTTCGAGGAGCAGTGTCTCAGTACCTAACTTAGAGGAGCAGCGTCTCGGTATCTGATTTAGAGGAGCAGTGTCTCAGTATCTGATTTAGAGGAGCAGTGTCTCGGTATCTGATTTGGAGGAGCAGTGTCTCGGTAGCTGATTTAGAGGAGCAGTGTCTCAGTATCAGATTTAGAGGAGCAGTGCCTCAGTATCTGATTTAGAGGAGCTGTGTCTCAGTATCTAATTTAGAGGAGCAGTGTCTCGGTATCTGATTTAGAGGAGCAGCGTCTCAGTATCCGATTAAGGGGAGCAGTGATCCGGTATCTGATTGAGAGGAGCAGTGTCTCGGTATCTGATTTAGAGGAGCAGTGTCTCGGTATCTGATTTAGAGGAACAGTGTCTCAGTATCAGATTTAGAGGAGCAGTGTCTCAGTATCTGATTCAGAGGAGCAGTGTCTTGGTATCAGATTTAAAGGAGCAGTGTCTCAGTATCAGATTTAGAGGAGCAGCGTCTCAGTATCTGATATAGAGGAGCAGTGTCTCAGTACGTGATTCAGAGGAGCAGTGTCTCGGTATCAGATTTAGAGGAGCAGTGTCTCGGTATCTGATTTAGAGGAGCAGTGTCTCAGTATCTGATTTAGAGGAGCAGTGTCTCAGTATCTGATTTAGAGGAGCAGTGTCTCAGTATCTGATTTAGAGGAGCAGTGTCTCAGTATCTGATTTAGAGGAGCAGTGTCTCAGTATCTGATTTAGAGGAGCAGTGTCTCGGTATCTGATTTAGAGGAGCAGTGTCTCAGTGTCTGATTTCGAGGAGCCGTGTCTCGGTATCTGATTTAGAGGAGCAGTGTCTCAGTATCTGATTTAGAGGAGCAGTGTCTCAGTATCAGATTTAGAGGAGCAGTTTCTCAGTATCTGATTTAAAGGAGCAGTGTCTCAGTATCTGATTTAGAGGAGCAGTGTCTCAGTATCTGATTTAGAGGAGCAGTGTCTCGGTATCTGATTTAGAGGAGCAGCGTCTCAGTATCCGATTTAGGGGAGCAGTGATCCGGTATCTGATTTAGAGGAGCAGTGTCTCGGTATCTGATTTAGAGGAGCAGTGTCTCAGTATCAGATTTAGAGGAGCAGTGTCTCAGTATTTAATTTAAAGGAGCAGTGTCTCAGTATCTGATTAAGAGGAGCAGTGTCTCAGTATCTGATTTAGAGGAGCAGTGTCTCAGTATCTAATTGAGAGGAGCAGTGTCTCGGTATCTGATTTAGAGGAGCAGCGTCTCAGTATCCGATTAAGGGGAGCAGTGATCCGTTTTCTGATTGAGAGGAGCAGTGTCTCGGTATCTGATTTAGAGGAGCAGTGTCTCGGTATCTGATTTAGAGGAGCAGTGTCTCAGTATCAGATTTAGAGGAGCAGTGTCTCAGTATCTGATTCAGAGGAGCAGTGTCACGGTATCAGATTTAAAGCAGCAGTGTCTCAGTATCTGATTTAGAGGAGCAGCGTCTCAGTATCTGATTTAAAGGAGCAGTGTCTCGGTATCTGATTTAGAGGAGAAGTGTCTCAGTATCTGATTTAGAGGAGCAGTGTCTCAGTATCTGATTTAGAGGAGCAGTGTATCAGTATCAGCTTTAGAGGTGCAGTGTCTCGGTATCTGATTTAGAGGAGCAGTGTCTCGGTATCTGATTTAGAGGAACAGTGTCTCGGTATCTGATTTAGAGGAGCAGTGTCTCAGTATCTGAATCAGAGGAGCAGTGAATCATTATCTGATTTAGAGGAGCAGTGTCTCGGTATCTGATTTAGAGGAGCAGTGTCTCGGTATCTGATTTAGAGGAGCAGTGTCTCGGTATCCGATTTAGAGGAGCAGTGTCTCGGTATCTGATTTAGAGGAGCAGTGTCTCAGTACCTGACTTAGAGGAGCAGCGTCTCGGTATCTGATTTAGAGGAGCAGTGTCTCAGTATCTGATTTAGAGGAGCAGTGTCTCGGTATCTGATTTAGAGGAGCAGCGTCTCAGTATCCGATTTAGGGGAGCAGTGATCCGGTATCTGATTTAGAGGAGCAGTGTCTCGGTATCTGATTTAGAGGAGCAGTGTCTCGGTATCTGATTTAGAGGAGCAGTGTCTCAGTATCAGATTTAGAGGAGCAGTGTCTCAGTATTTAATTTAAAGGAGCAGTGTCTCAGTATCTGATTAAGAGGAGCAGTGTCTCAGTATCTGATTTAGAGGAGCTGTGTCTCAGTATCTAATTGAGAGGAGCAGTGTCTCGGTATCTGATTTAGAGGAGCAGCGTCTCAGTATCCGATTAAGGGGAGCAGTGATCCGTTATCTGATTGAGAGGAGCAGTGTCTCGGTATCTGATTTAGAGGAGCAGTGTCTCGGTATCTGATTTAGAGGAGCAGTGTCTCAGTATCAGATTTAGAGGAGCAGTGTCTCAGTATCTGATTCAGAGGAGCAGTGTCACGGTATCAGATTTAAAGCAGCAGTGTCTCAGTATCTGATTTAGAGGAGCAGCGTCTCAGTATCTGATATAGAGGAGCAGTGTCTCAGTACGTGATTCAGAGGAGCAGTGTCTCGGTATCAGATTTAGAGGAGCAGTGTCTCGGTATCTGATTTAGAGGAGCAGTGTCTCAGTATCTGATTTAGAGGAGCAGTGTCTCAGTATCTGATTTAGAGGAGCAGTGTCTCAGTATCTGATTTAGAGGAGCAGTGTCTCAGTATCTGATTTAGAGGAGCAGTGTCTCGGTATCTGATTTAGAGGAGCAGTGTCTCAGTATCTGATTTCGAGGAGCAGTGTCTCGGTATCTGATTTAGAGGAGCAGTGTCTCGGTATCTGATTTAGAGGAGCAGTGTCTCAGTATCAGATTTAGAGGAGCAGTGTCTCAGTATCTGATTTAAAGGAGCAGTGTCTCAGTATCTGATTTAGAGGAGCAGTGTCTCAGTATCTGATTTAGAGGAGCAGTGTCTCGGTATCTGATTTAGAGGAGCAGTGTCTCGGTATCTGATTTGGAGGAGCAGTGTCTCAGGATCTGATTTAGAGGAGCAGTGTCTCGGTATCTGATTTAGAGGAGCTGTGTCTCGTATCTGATTAAGAGGAGCAGTGTCTCAGTATCTGATTTAGAGGTGCAGTGTCTCGGTATCTGATTTAAAGGAGCAGTGTCTCGGTATCTGATTTAGAGGAGCAGTGTCTCGGTATCTGATTTAGAGAACCAGTGTCTCGGTATCTGATTTAGAGGAGCAGTGTCTCGGTATCTGATTTAGAGGAGCAGTGTCTCAGTATCAGATTTAGAGGAGCAGTGTCTCAGTATCTGATTCAGAGGAGCAGTGTCCCGGTATCAGATTTAAAGGAGCAGTGTCTCAGTATCTGATTTAGAGGAGCATTGTATCGGTATCTGATTTAGAGGAGCAGTGTCTCAGTATCTGATTTAGAGGAGCATTGTATCGGTATCTGATTTAGAGGAGCAGTGACTCAGTATCTGATTTAGAGGAGCATTGTATCGGTATCTGATTTAGAGGAGCAGTGACTCAGTATCTGATATAGAGGAGCAGTGTCTCAGTACCTAATTCAGAGGAGCAGTGTCTCGGTATCAGATTTAGAGGAGCAGTGTCTCGGTATCTGATTTAGAGGAGCAGTGTCTCAGTATCTGATTTAGAGGAGCATTGTATCGGTATCTGATTTAGAGGAGCAGTGACTCAGTATCTGATATAGAGGAGCAGTGTCTCAGTACCTGATTCAGAGGAGCAGTGTCTCAGTATCTGATTTAGAGGAGCAGTGTCTCAGTATCTGATTTAGAGGAGCAGTGTCTCGGTATCTGATTTAGAGGAGCAGTGTCTCAGTATCTGATTTAGAGGAGCAGTGTCTCAGTATCTGATTTAGAGGAGCAGTGTCTCAGTATCTGATTTAGAGGAGCAGTGTCTCAGTATCTGATTTAGAGGAGCAGTGTCTCGGTATCTGATTTGGAGGAGCAGTGTCTCAGGATCTGATTTGGAGGAGCAGTGTCTCGGTATCTGATTTAGAGGAGCTGTGTCTCGTATCTGATTAAGAGGAGCAGTGTCTCAGTATCTGATTTAGAGGTGCAGTGTCTCGGTATCTGATTTAAAGGAGCAGAGTCTCGGTATCTGATTTAGAGGAGCAGTGTCTCGGTATCTGATCTAGAGAACCAGTGTCTCGGTATCTGATTTAGAGGAGCATTGTCTCAGTATCTGATTTAGAGGAGCAGTGTCTCAGTATCTGATTTAGTGGAGCAGTGTCTCAGTATCTGATTTAGAGGAGCAGTCTCTCGGTATCAGATTTAGAGGAGCAGTGTCTCGGTATCTGATTTGGAGGAGCAGTGTCTCAGTATCTGATTTAGAGGAGCAGTGTCTCAGTATCTGATTTAGAGGAGCAGTGTATCAGTATCTGCTTTAGAGGAGCAGTGTCTCGGTATCTGATTTAGAGGAGCAGTGTCTCGGTATCTGATTTAGAGGAACAGTGTCTCGGTATCTGATTTAGAGGAGCAGTGTCTCAGTATCTGATTCAGAGGAGCCGTGAATCATTATCTGATTTAGAGGAGCAGTGTCTCGGTATCTGATTTAGAGGAGCAGTGTCTCGGTATCTGATTTAGAGGAGCAGTGTCTCGGTATCCGATTTAGAGGAGCAGTGTCTCGGTATCTGATTTCGAGGAGCAGTGTCTCAGTACCTAACTTAGAGGAGCAGCGTCTCGGTATCTGATTTAGAGGAGCAGTGTCTCAGTATCTGATTTAGAGGAGCAGTGTCTCGGTATCTGATTTGGAGGAGCAGCGTCTCAGTATCCGATTTAGGGGAGCAGTGATCCGGTATCTGATTTAGAGGAGCAGTGTCTCGGTATCTGATTTAGAGGAGCAGTGTCTCGGTATCTGATTTAGAGGAGCAGTGTCTCAGTATCAGATTTAGAGGAGCAGTGCCTCAGTATCTGATTTAGAGGAGCTGTGTCTCAGTATCTAATTTAGAGGAGCAGTGTCTCGGTATCTGATTTAGAGGAGCAGCGTCTCAGTATCCGATTAAGGGGAGCAGTGATCCGGTATCTGATTGAGAGGAGCAGTGTCTCGGTATCTGATTTAGAGGAGCAGTGTCTCGGTATCTGATTTAGAGGAGCAGTGTCTCAGTATCAGATTTAGAGGAGCAGTGTCTCAGTATCTGATTCAGAGGAGCAGTGTCTTGGTATCAGATTTAAAGGAGCAGTGTCTCAGTATCTGATTTAGAGGAGCAGCGTCTCAGTATCTGATATAGAGGAGCAGTGTCTCAGTACGTGATTCAGAGGAGCAGTGTCTCGGTATCAGATTTAGAGGAGCAGTGTCTCGGTATCTGATTTAGAGGAGCAGTGTCTCAGTATCTGATTTAGAGGAGCAGTGTCTCAGTATCTGATTTAGAGGAGCAGTGTCTCAGTATCTGATTTAGAGGAGCAGTGTCTCAGTATCTGATTTAGAGGAGCAGTGTCTCAGTATCTGATTTAGAGGAGCAGTGTCTCGGTATCTGATTTAGAGGAGCAGTGTCTCAGTATCTGATTTCGAGGAGCCGTGTCTCGGTATCTGATTTAGAGGAGCAGTGTCTCAGTATCTGATTTAGAGGAGCAGTGTCTCAGTATCAGATTTAGAGGAGCAGTTTCTCCGTATCTGATTTAAAGGAGCAGTGTCTCAGTATCTGATTTAGAGGAGCAGTGTCTCAGTATCTGATTTAGAGGAGCAGTGTCTCGGTATCTGATTTAGAGGAGCAGCGTCTCAGTATCCGATTTAGGGGAGCAGTGATCCGGTATCTGATTTAGAGGAGCAGTGTCTCGGTATCTGATTAAGAGGAGCAGTGTCTCAGTATCAGATTTAGAGGAGCAGTGTCTCAGTATTTAATTTAAAGGAGCAGTGTCTCAGTATCTGATTAAGAGGAGCAGTGTCTCTGTATCTGATTTAGAGGAGCTGTGTCTCAGTATCTAATTGAGAGGAGCAGTGTCTCGGTATCTGATTTAGAGGAGCAGCGTCTCAGTATCCGATTAAGGGGAGCAGTGTCTCAGTATCTGATTTAGAGGAGCAGTGTCTCAGTATCAGATTTAGAGGAGCAGTGTCTCAGTATCTGATTTAAAGGAGCAGTGTCTCAGTACCTGATTTAGAGGAGCAGTGTCTCAGTATCTGATTTAGAGGAGCAGTGTCTCGGTATCTGATTTAGAGGAGCAGTGTCTCGGTATCTGATTTGGAGGAGCAGTGTCTCAGGATCTGATTTAGAGGAGCAGTGTCTCGGTATCTGATTTAGAGGAGCAGTGTCGTGGTATCTGATTTAGAGAAAGAGTGTCTCGGTATCTGATTTAGAGGAGCAGTGTCTCGGTATCTGATTTAGAGGAGCAGTGTCTCAGTATCTGATTCAGAGGAGCAGTGTCTCGGTATCAGATTTAAAGGAGCAGTGTCTCAGTATCTGATTTAGAGGAGCATTGTATCGGTATCTGATTTAGAGGATCAGTGACTCAGTATCTGATATAGAGGAGCAGTGTCTCAGTACCTGATTCAGAGGAGCAGTGTCTCGGTATCAGATTTGGAGGAGCAGTGTCTCGGTATCTGATTTAGAGGAGCAGTGTCTCAGTATCTGATTTAGAGGAGCAGTGTCTCAGTATCTGATTTAGAGGAGCAGTGTCTCAGTATCTGATTTAGAGGAGCAGTGTCTCGGTATCTGATTTGGAGGAGCAGTGTCTCAGGATCTGATTTGGAGGAGCAGTGTCTCAGTATCAGATTTAGAGGAGCAGTGTCTCAGTATCTGATTCAGAGGAGCAGTGTCTTGGTATCAGATTTAAAGGAGCAGTGTCTCAGTATCTGATTTAGAGGAGCAGCGTCTCAGTATCTGATATAGAGGAGCAGTGTCTCAGTACGTGATTCAGAGGAGCAGTGTCTCGGTATCAGATTTAGAGGAGCAGTGTCTCGGTATCTGATTTAGAGGAGCAGTGTCTCAGTATCTTATTTAGAGGAGCAGTGTCTCAGTATCTGATTTAGAGGAGCAGTGTCTCAGTATCTGATTTAGAGGAGCAGTGTCTCAGTATCTGATTTAGAGGAGCAGTGTCTCAGTATCTGATTTAGAGGAGCAGTGTCTCGGTATCTGATTTAGAGGAGCAGTGTCTCAGTATCTGATTTCGAGGAGCCGTGTCTCGGTATCTGATTTAGAGGAGCAGTGTCTCAGTATCTGATTTAGAGGAGCAGTGTCTCAGTATCAGATTTAGAGGAGCAGTTTCTCAGTATCTGATTTAAAGGAGCAGTGTCTCAGTATCTGATTTAGAGGAGCAGTGTCTCAGTATCTGATTTAGAGGAGCAGTGTCTCGGTATCTGATTTAGAGGAGCAGCGTCTCAGTATCCGATTTAGGGGAGCAGTGATCCGGTATCTGATTTAGAGGAGCAGTGTCTCGGTATCTGATTTAGAGGAGCAGTGTCTCAGTATCAGATTTAGAGGAGCAGTGTCTCAGTATTTAATTTAAAGGAGCAGTGTCTCAGTATCTGATTAAGAGGAGCAGTGTCTCAGTATCTGATTTAGAGGAGCTGTGTCTCAGTATCTAATTGAGAGGAGCAGTGTCTCGGTATCTGATTTAGAGGAGCAGCGTCACAGTATCCGATTAAGGGGAGCAGTGATCCGTTATCTGATTGAGAGGAGCAGTGTCTCGGTATCTGATTTTGAGGAGCAGTGTCTCGGTATCTGATTTAGAGGAGCAGTGTCTCAGTATCAGATTTAGAGGAGCAGTGTCTCAGTATCTGATTCAGAGGAGCAGTGTCACGGTATCAGATTTAAAGCAGCAGTGTCTCAGTATCTGATTTAGAGGAGCAGCGTCTCAGTATCTGATTTAGAGGAGCAGTGTCTCAGTACGTGATTCAGAGGAGTAGTGTCTCGGTATCAGATTTAGAGGAGCAGTGTCTCGGTATCTGATTTAGAGGAGCAGTGTCTCAGTATCTGATTTAGAGGAGCAGTGTCTCAGTATCTGATTTAGAGGAGCAGTGTCTCAGTATCTGATTTAGAGGAGCAGTGTCTCAGTATCTGATTTAGAGGAGCAGTGTCTCAGTATCTGATTTAGAGAGCAGTGTCTCAGTATCTGATTCAGAGGAGCAGTGTCACGGTATCAGATTTAAAGCAGCAGTGTCTCAGTATCTGATTTAGAGGAGCAGCGTCTCAGTATCTGATATAGAGGAGCAGTGTCTCAGTACGTGATTCAGAGGAGCAGTGTCTCGGTATCAGATTTAGAGGAGCAGTGTCTCGGTATCTGATTTAGAGGAACAGTGTCTCGGTATCTGATTTAGAGGAGCAGTGTCTCAGTATCTGAATCAGAGGAGCAGTGAATCATTATCTGATTTAGAGGAGCAGTGTCTCGGTATCTGATTTAGAGGAGCAGTGTCTCGGTATCTGATTTAGAGGAGCAGTGTCTCGGTATCCGATTTAGAGGAGCAGTGTCTCGGTATCTGATTTAGAGGAGCAGTGTCTCAGTACCTGACTTAGAGGAGCAGCGTCTCGGTATCTGATTTAGAGGAGCAGTGTCTCAGTATCTGATTTAGAGGAGCAGTGTCTCGGTATCTGATTTAGAGGAGCAGCGTCTCAGTATCCGATTTAGGGGAGCAGTGATCCGGTATCTGATTTAGAGGAGCAGTGTCTCGGTATCTGATTTAGAGGAGCAGTGTCTCGGTATCTGATTTAGAGGAGCAGTGTCTCAGTATCAGATTTAGAGGAGCAGTGTCTCAGTATTTAATTTAAAGGAGCAGTGTCTCAGTATCTGATTAAGAGGAGCAGTGTCTCAGTATCTGATTTAGAGGAGCTGTGTCTCAGTATCTAATTGAGAGGAGCAGTGTCTCGGTATCTGATTTAGAGGAGCAGCGTCTCAGTATCCGATTAAGGGGAGCAGTGATCCGTTATCTGATTGAGAGGAGCAGTGTCTCGGTATCTGATTTAGAGGAGCAGTGTCTCGGTATCTGATTTAGAGGAGCAGTGTCTCAGTATCAGATTTAGAGGAGCAGTGTCTCAGTATCTGATTCAGAGGAGCAGTGTCACGGTATCAGATTTAAAGCAGCAGTGTCTCAGTATCTGATTTAGAGGAGCAGCGTCTCAGTATCTGATATAGAGGAGCAGTGTCTCAGTACGTGATTCAGAGGAGCAGTGTCTCGGTATCAGATTTAGAGGAGCAGTGTCTCGGTATCTGATTTAGAGGAGCAGTGTCTCAGTATCTGATTTAGAGGAGCAGTGTCTCAGTATCTGATTTAGAGGAGCAGTGTCTCAGTATCTGATTTAGAGGAGCAGTGTCTCAGTATCTGATTTAGAGGAGCAGTGTCTCGGTATCTGATTTAGAGGAGCAGTGTCTCAGTATCTGATTTCGAGGAGCAGTGTCTCGGTATCTGATTTAGAGGAGCAGTGTCTCGGTATCTGATTTAGAGGAGCAGTGTCTCAGTATCAGATTTAGAGGAGCAGTGTCTCAGTATCTGATTTAAAGGAGCAGTGTCTCAGTATCTGATTTAGAGGAGCAGTGTCTCAGTATCTGATTTAGAGGAGCAGTGTCTCGGTATCTGATTTAGAGGAGCAGTGTCTCGGTATCTGATTTGGAGGAGCAGTGTCTCAGGATCTGATTTAGAGGAGCAGTGTCTCGGTATCTGATTTAGAGGAGCTGTGTCTCGTATCTGATTAAGAGGAGCAGTGTCTCAGTATCTGATTTAGAGGTGCAGTGTCTCGGTATCTGATTTAAAGGAGCAGTGTCTCGGTATCTGATTTAGAGGAGCAGTGTCTCGGTATCTGATTTAGAGAACCAGTGTCTCGGTATCTGATTTAGAGGAGCAGTGTCTCGGTATCTGATTTAGAGGAGCAGTGTCTCAGTATCAGATTTAGAGGAGCAGTGTCTCAGTATCTGATTCAGAGGAGCAGTGTCCCGGTATCAGATTTAAAGGAGCAGTGTCTCAGTATCTGATTTAGAGGAGCATTGTATCGGTATCTGATTTAGAGGAGCAGTGTCTCAGTATCTGATTTAGAGGAGCATTGTATCGGTATCTGATTTAGAGGAGCAGTGACTCAGTATCTGATTTAGAGGAGCATTGTATCGGTATCTGATTTAGAGGAGCAGTGACTCAGTATCTGATATAGAGGAGCAGTGTCTCAGTACCTAATTCAGAGGAGCAGTGTCTCGGTATCAGATTTAGAGGAGCAGTGTCTCGGTATCTGATTTAGAGGAGCAGTGTCTCAGTATCTGATTTAGAGGAGCATTGTATCGGTATCTGATTTAGAGGAGCAGTGACTCAGTATCTGATATAGAGGAGCAGTGTCTCAGTACCTGATTCAGAGGAGCAGTGTCTCAGTATCTGATTTAGAGGAGCAGTGTCTCAGTATCTGATTTAGAGGAGCAGTGTCTCGGTATCTGATTTAGAGGAGCAGTGTCTCAGTATCTGATTTAGAGGAGCAGTGTCTCAGTATCTGATTTAGAGGAGCAGTGTCTCAGTATCTGATTTAGAGGAGCAGTGTCTCAGTATCTGATTTAGAGGAGCAGTGTCTCGGTATCTGATTTGGAGGAGCAGTGTCTCAGGATCTGATTTGGAGGAGCAGTGTCTCGGTATCTGATTTAGAGGAGCTGTGTCTCGTATCTGATTAAGAGGAGCAGTGTCTCAGTATCTGATTTAGAGGTGCAGTGTCTCGGTATCTGATTTAAAGGAGCAGAGTCTCGGTATCTGATTTAGAGGAGCAGTGTCTCGGTATCTGATTTAGAGAACCAGTGTCTCGGTATCTGATTTAGAGGAGCATTGTCTCAGTATCTGATTTAGAGGAGCAGTGTCTCAGTATCTGATTTAGTGGAGCAGTGTCTCAGTATCTGATTTAGAGGAGCAGTCTCTCGGTATCTGATTTAGAGGAGCAGTGTCTCGGTATCTGATTTGGAGGAGCAGTGTCTCAGTATCTGATTTAGAGGAGCAGTGTCTCAGTATCTGATTTAGAGGAGCAGTGTATCAGTATCTGCTTTAGAGGAGCAGTGTCTCGGTATCTGATTTAGAGGAGCAGTGTCTCGGTATCTGATTTAGAGGAACAGTGTCTCGGTATCTGATTTAGAGGAGCAGTGTCTCAGTATCTGATTCAGAGGAGCCGTGAATCATTATCTGATTTAGAGGAGCAGTGTCTCGGTATCTGATTTAGAGGAGCAGTGTCTCGGTATCTGATTTAGAGGAGCAGTGTCTCGGTATCCGATTTAGAGGAGCAGTGTCTCGGTATCTGATTTCGAGGAGCAGTGTCTCAGTACCTAACTTAGAGGAGCAGCGTCTCGATATCTGATTTAGAGGAGCAGTGTCTCAGTATCTGATTTAGAGGAGCAGTGTCTCGGTATCTGATTTGGAGGAGCAGCGTCTCAGTATCCGATTTAGGGGAGCAGTGATCCGGTATCTGATTTAGAGGAGCAGTGTCTCGGTATCTGATTTAGAGGAGCAGTGTCTCGGTAGCTGATTTAGAGGAGCAGTGTCTCAGTATCAGATTTAGAGGAGCAGTGCCTCAGTATCTGATTTAGAGGAGCTGTGTCTCAGTATCTAATTTAGAGGAGCAGTGTCTCGGTATCTGATTTAGAGGAGCAGCGTCTCAGTATCCGATTAAGGGGAGCAGTGATCCGGTATCTGATTGAGAGGAGCAGTGTCTCGGTATCTGATTTAGAGGAGCAGTGTCTCGGTATCTGATTTAGAGGAGCAGTGTCTCAGTATCAGATTTAGAGGAGCAGTGTCTCAGTATCTGATTCAGAGGAGCAGTGTCTTGGTATCAGATTTAAAGGAGCAGTGTCTCAGTATCTGATTTAGAGGAGCAGCGTCACAGTATCTGATATAGAGGAGCAGTGTCTCAGTACGTGATTCAGAGGAGCAGTGTCTCGGTATCAGATTTAGAGGAGCAGTGTCTCGGTATCTGATTTAGAGGAGCAGTGTCTCAGTATCTGATTTAGAGGAGCAGTGTCTCAGTATCTGATTTAGAGGAGCAGTGTCTCAGTATCTGATTTAGAGGAGCAGTGTCTCAGTATCTGATTTAGAGGAGCAGTGTCTCAGTATCTGATTTAGAGGAGCAGTGTCTCGGTATCTGATTTAGAGGAGCAGTGTCTCAGTATCTGATTTCGAGGAGCCGTGTCTCGGTATCTGATTTAGAGGAGCAGTGTCTCAGTATCTGATTTAGAGGAGCAGTGTCTCAGTATCAGATTTAGAGGAGCAGTTTCTCAGTATCTGATTTAAAGGAGCAGTGTCTCAGTATCTGATTTAGAGGAGCAGTGTCTCAGTATCTGATTTAGAGGAGCAGTGTCTCGGTATCTGATTTAGAGGAGCAGCGTCTCAGTATCCGATTTAGGGGAGCAGTGATCCGGTATCTGATTTAGAGGAGCAGTGTCTCGGTATCTGATTTAGAGGAGCAGTGTCTCAGTATCAGATTTAGAGGAGCAGTGTCTCAGTATTTAATTTAAAGGAGCAGTGTCTCAGTATCTGATTAAGAGGAGCAGTGTCTCAGTATCTGATTTAGAGGAGCTGTGTCTCAGTATCTAATTGAGAGGAGCAGTGTCTCGGTATCTGATTTAGAGGAGCAGCGTCTCAGTATCCGATTAAGGGGAGCAGTGTCTCAGTATCTGATTTAGAGGAGCAGTGTCTCAGTATCAGATTTAGAGGAGCAGTGTCTCAGTATCTGATTTAAAGGAGCAGTGTCTCAGTACCTGATTTAGAGGAGCAGTGTCTCAGTATCTGATTTAGAGGAGCAGTGTCTCGGTATCTGATTTAGAGGAGCAGTGTCTCGGTATCTGATTTGGAGGAGCAGTGTCTCAGGATCTGATTTAGAGGAGCAGTGTCTCGGTATCTGATTTAGAGGAGCAGTGTCGTGGTATCTGATTTAGAGAAAGAGTGTCTCGGTATCTGATTTAGAGGAGCAGTGTCTCGGTATCTGATTTAGAGGAGCAGTGTCTCAGTATCTGATTCAGAGGAGCAGTGTCTCGGTATCAGATTTAAAGGAGCAGTGTCTCAGTATCTGATTTAGAGGAGCATTGTATCGGTATCTGATTTAGAGGAGCAGTGACTCAGTATCTGATATAGAGGAGCAGTGTCTCAGTACCTGATTCAGAGGAGCAGTGTCTCGGTATCAGATTTGGAGGAGCAGTGTCTCGGTATCTGATTTAGAGGAGCAGTGTCTCAGTATCTGATTTAGAGGAGCAGTGTCTCAGTATCTGATTTAGAGGAGCAGTGTCTCAGTATCTGATTTAGAGGAGCAGTGTCTCAGTATCTGATTTAGAGGAGCAGTGTCTCGGTATCTGATTTGGAGGAGCAGTGTCTCAGGATCTGATTTGGAGGAGCAGTGTCTCAGTATCAGATTTAGAGGAGCAGTGTCTCAGTATCTGATTCAGAGGAGCAGTGTCTTGGTATCAGATTTAAAGGAGCAGTGTCTCAGTATCTGATTTAGAGGAGCAGCGTCTCAGTATCTGATATAGAGGAGCAGTGTCTCAGTACGTGATTCAGAGGAGCAGTGTCTCGGTATCAGATTTAGAGGAGCAGTGTCTCGGTATCTGATTTAGAGGAGCAGTGTCTCAGTATCTTATTTAGAGGAGCAGTGTCTCAGTATCTGATTTAGAGGAGCAGTGTCTCAGTATCTGATTTAGAGGAGCAGTGTCTCAGTATCTGATTTAGAGGAGCAGTGTCTCAGTATCTGATTTAGAGGAGCAGTGTCTCGGTATCTGATTTAGAGGAGCAGTGTCTCAGTATCTGATTTCGAGGAGCCGTGTCTCGGTATCTGATTTAGAGGAGCAGTGTCTCAGTATCTGATTTAGAGGAGCAGTGTCTCAGTATCAGATTTAGAGGAGCAGTTTCTCAGTATCTGATTTAAAGGAGCAGTGTCTCAGTATCTGATTTAGAGGAGCAGTGTCTCAGTATCTGATTTAGAGGAGCAGTGTCTCGGTATCTGATTTAGAGGAGCAGCGTCTCAGTATCCGATTTAGGGGAGCAGTGATCCGGTATCTGATTTAGAGGAGCAGTGTCTCGGTATCTGATTTAGAGGAGCAGTGTCTCAGTATCAGATTTAGAGGAGCAGTGTCTCAGTATTTAATTTAAAGGAGCAGTGTCTCAGTATCTGATTAAGAGGAGCAGTGTCTCAGTATCTGATTTAGAGGAGCTGTGTCTCAGTATCTAATTGAGAGGAGCAGTGTCTCGGTATCTGATTTAGAGGAGCAGCGTCTCAGTATCCGATTAAGGGGAGCAGTGATCCGTTATCTGATTGAGAGGAGCAGTGTCTCGGTATCTGATTTTGAGGAGCAGTGTCTCGGTATCTGATTTAGAGGAGCAGTGTCTCAGTATCAGATTTAGAGGAGCAGTGTCTCAGTATCTGATTCAGAGGAGCAGTGTCACGGTATCAGATTTAAAGCAGCAGTGTCTCAGTATCTGATTTAGAGGAGCAGCGTCTCAGTATCTGATTTAGAGGAGCAGTGTCTCAGTACGTGATTCAGAGGAGCAGTGTCTCGGTATCAGATTTAGAGGAGCAGTGTCTCGGTATCTGATTTAGAGGAGCAGTGTCTCAGTATCTGATTTAGAGGAGCAGTGTCTCAGTATCTGATTTAGAGGAGCAGTGTCTCAGTATCTGATTTAGAGGAGCAGTGTCTCAGTATCTGATTTAGAGGAGCAGTGTCTCAGTATCTGATTTAGAGGAGCAGTGTCTCGGTATCTGATTTAGAGGAGCAGTGTCTCAGTATCTGATTTCGAGGAGCAGTGTCTCGGTATCTGATTTAGAGGAGCAGTGTCTCAGTATCTGATTTAGAGGAGCAGTGTCTCAGTATCAGATTTAGAGGAGCAGTGTCTCAGTATCTGATTTAAAGGAGCAGTGTCTCAGTATCTGATTTAAAGGGGCAGTTTCTCAGTATCTGATTTAGAGGAGCAGTGTCTCGGTATCTGATTTAGAGGAGCAGTGTCTCGGTATCTGATTTGGAGGAGCAGTGTCTCAGGATCTGATTTAGAGGAGCAGTGTCTCGGTATCTGATTTAGAGGAGCTGTGTCTCGTATCTGATTAAGAGGAGCAGTGTCTCAGTATCTGATTTAGAGGAGCAGTGTCTCAGTACGTGATTCAGAGGAGCAGTGTCTCGGTATCTGATTTAGAGGAGCAGTGTCTCGGTATCTGATTTAGAGGAGCAGTGTCTCAGTATCTGATTTAGAGGAGCAGTGTCTCAGTATCTGATTTAGAGGAGCAGTGTCTCAGTATCTGATTTAGAGGAGCAGTGTCTCAGTATCTGATTTAGAGGAGCAGTGTCTCGGTATCTGATTTAGAGGAGCAGTGTCTCAGTATCTGATTTCGAGGAGCAGTGTCTCGGTATCTGATTTACAGGAGCAGTGTCTCAGTATCTGATTTAGAGGAGCAGTGTCTCAGTATCAGATTTAGAGGAGCAGTGTCTCAGTATCTGATTTAAAGGAGCAGTGTCTCAGTATCTGATTTAAAGGGGCAGTTTCTCAGTATCTGATTTAGAGGAGCAGTGTCTCGGTATCTGATTTAGAGGAGCAGTGTCTCGGTATCTGATTTGGAGGAGCAGTGTCTCAGGATCTGATTTAGAGGAGCAGTGTCTCGGTATCTGATTTAGAGGAGCTGTGTCTCGTATCTGATTAAGAGGAGCAGTGTCTCAGTATCTGATTTAGAGGTGCAGTGTCTCGGTATCTGATTTAAAGGAGCAGTGTCTCGGTATCTGATTTAGAGGAGCAGTGTCTCGGTATCTGATTTAGAGAACCAGTGTCTCGGTATCTGATTTAGAGGAGCAGTGTCTCGGTATCTGATTTAGAGGAGCAGTGTCTCAGTATCAGATTTAGAGGAGCAGTGTCTCAGTATCTGATTCAGAGGAGCAGTGTCCCGGTATCAGATTTAAAGGAGCAGTGTCTCAGTATCTGATTTAGAGGAGCATTGTATCGGTATCTGATTTAGAGGAGCAGTGTCTCAGTATCTGATTTAGAGGAGCATTGTATCGGTATCTGATTTAGAGGAGCAGTGACTCAGTATCTGATTTAGAGGAGCATTGTATCGGTATCTGATTTAGAGGAGCAGTGACTCAGTATCTGATATAGAGGAGCAGTGTCTCAGTACCTAATTCAGAGGAGCAGTGTCTCGGTATCAGATTTAGAGGAGCAGTGTCTCGGTATCTGATTTAGAGGAGCAGTGTCTCAGTATCTGATTTAGAGGAGCATTGTATCGGTATCTGATTTAGAGGAGCAGTGACTCAGTATCTGATATAGAGGAGCAGTGTCTCAGTTCCTGATTCAGAGGAGCAGTGTCTCAGTATCTGATTTAGAGGAGCAGTGTCTCAGTATCCGATTTAGAGGAGCAGTGTCTCGGTATCTGATTTAGAGGAGCAGTGTCTCAGTATCTGATTTAGAGGAGCAGTGTCTCAGTATCTGATTTAGAGGAGCAGTGTCTCAGTATCTGATTTAGAGGAGCAGTGTCTCGGTATCTGATTTGGAGGAGCAGTGTCTCAGGATCTGATTTGGAGGAGCAGTGTCTCGGTATCTGATTTAGAGGAGCTGTGTCTCGTATCTGATTAAGAGGAGCAGTGTCTCAGTATCTGATTTAGAGGTGCAGTGTCTCGGTATCTGATTTAAAGGAGCAGAGTCTCGGTATCTGATTTAGAGGAGCAGTGTCTCGGTATCTGATTTAGAGAACCAGTGTCTCGGTATCTGATTTAGAGGAGCATTGTCTCAGTATCTGATTTAGAGGAGCAGTGTCTCAGTATCTGATTTAGTGGAGCAGTGTCTCAGTATCTGATTTAGAGGAGCAGTCTCTCGGTATCTGATTTAGAGGAGCAGTGTCTCGGTATCTGATTTGGAGGAGCAGTGTCTCAGTATCTGATTTAGAGGAGCAGTGTCTCAGTATCTGATTTAGAGGAGCAGTGTATCAGTATCTGCTTTAGAGGAGCAGTGTCTCGGTATCTGATTTAGAGGAGCAGTGTCTCGGTATCTGATTTAGAGGAACAGTGTCTCGGTATCTGATTTAGAGGAGCAGTGTCTCAGTATCTGATTCAGAGGAGCCGTGAATCATTATCTGATTTAGAGGAGCAGTGTCTCGGTATCTGATTTAGAGGAGCAGTGTCTCGGTATCTGATTTAGAGGAGCAGTGTCTCGGTATCCGATTTAGAGGAGCAGTGTCTCGGTATCTGATTTAGAGGAGCAATATCTCAGTACCTAACTTAGAGGAGCAGCGTCTCGGTATCTGATTTAGAGGAGCAGTGTCTCAGTATCTGATTTAGAGGAGCAGTGTCTCGGTATCTGATTTGGAGGAGCAGCGTCTCAGTATCCGATTTAGGGGAGCAGTGATCCGGTATCTGATTTAGAGGAGCAGTGTCTCGGTATCTGATTTAGAGGAGCAGTGTCTCGGTATCTGATTTGGAGGAGCAGTGTCTCAGGATCTGATTTGGAGGAGCAGTGTCTCGGTATCTGATTTAGAGGAGCAGTGTCTCGGTATCTGATTTAGAGAACCAGTGTCTCGGTATCTGATTTAGAGGAGCAGTGTCTCAGTATCTGATTTCGAGGAGCAGTGTCTCAGTATCAGATTTAGAGGAGCAGTGTCTCAGTATCTGATTCAGAGGAGCAGTGTCCCGGTATCAGATTTAAAGGAGCAGTGTCTCGGTATCTGATTTAGAGGAGCATTGTATCGGTATCTGATTTAGAGGAGCAGTGTCTCAGTATCTGATTTAGAGGAGCATTGTATTGGTATCTGATTTAGAGGAGCAGTGACTCAGTATCTGATTTAGAGGAGCATTGTATCGGTATCTGATTTAGAGGAGCAGTGACTCAGTATCTGATATAGAGGAGCAGTGTCTCAGTACCTAATTCAGAGGAGCAGTGTCTCGGTATCAGATTTAGAGGAGCAGTGTCTCGGTATCTGATTTAGAGGAGCAGTGTCTCAGTATCTGATTTAGAGGAGCATTGTATCGGTATCTGATTTAGAGGAGCAGTGACTCAGTATCTGATATAGAGGAGCAGTGTCTCAGTACCTGATTCAGAGGAGCAGTGTCTCAGTATCTGATTTAGAGGAGCAGTGTCTCAGTATCTGATTTAGAGGAGCAGTGTCTCGGTATCTGATTTAGAGGAGCAGTGTCTCAGTATCTGATTTAGAGGAGCAGTGTCTCAGTATCTGATTTAGAGGAGCAGTGTCTCAGTATCTGATTTAGAGGAGCAGTGTCTCAGTATCTGATTTAGAGGAGCAGTGTCTCGGTATCTGATTTGGAGGAGCAGTGTCTCAGGATCTGATTTGGAGGAGCAGTGTCTCGGTATCTGATTTAGAGGAGCTGTGTCTCGTATCTGATTAAGAGGAGCAGTGTCTCAGTATCTGATTTAGAGGTGCAGTGTCTCGGTATCTGATTTAAAGGAGCAGAGTCTCGGTATCTGATTTAGAGGAGCAGTGTCTCGGTATCTGATTTAGAGAACCAGTGTCTCGGTATCTGATTTAGAGGAGCATTGTCTCAGTATCTGATTTAGAGGAGCAGTGTCTCAGTATCTGATTTAGTGGAGCAGTGTCTCAGTATCTGATTTAGAGGAGCAGTCTCTCGGTATCTGATTTAGAGGAGCAGTGTCTCGGTATCTGATTTGGAGGAGCAGTGTCTCAGTATCTGATTTAGAGGAGCAGTGTCTCAGTATCTGATTTAGAGGAGCAGTGTATCAGTATCTGCTTTAGAGGAGCAGTGTCTCGGTATCTGATTTAGAGGAGCAGTGTCTCGGTATCTGATTTAGAGGAACAGTGTCTCGGTATCTGATTTAGAGGAGCAGTGTCTCAGTATCTGATTCAGAGGAGCCATGAATCATTATCTGATTTAGAGGAGCAGTGTCTCGGTATCTGATTTAGAGGAGCAGTGTCTCGGTATCTGATTTAGAGGAGCAGTGTCTCGGTATCCGATTTAGAGGAGCAGTGTCTCGGTATCTGATTTAGAGGAGCAGTGTCTCAGTACCTAACTTAGAGGAGCAGCGTCTCGGTATCTGATTTAGAGGAGCAGTGTCTCAGTATCTGATTTAGAGGAGCAGTGTCTCGGTATCTGATTTGGAGGAGCAGCGTCTCAGTATCCGATTTAGGGGAGCAGTGATCCGGTATCTGATTTAGAGGAGCAGTGTCTCGGTATCTGATTTAGAGGAGCAGTGTCTCGGTATCTGATTTAGAGGAGCAGTGTCTCAGTATCAGATTTAGAGGAGCAGTGCCTCAGTATCTGATTTAGAGGAGCTGTGTCTCAGTATCTAATTTAGAGGAGCAGTGTCTCGGTATCTGATTTAGAGGAGCAGCGTCTCAGTATCCGATTAAGGGGAGCAGTGATCCGGTATCTGATTGAGAGGAGCAGTGTCTCGGTATCTGATTTAGAGGAGCAGTGTCTCGGTATCTGATTTAGAGGAGCAGTGTCTCAGTATCAGATTTAGAGGAGCAGTGTCTCAGTATCTGATTCAGAGGAGCAGTGTCTTGGTATCAGATTTAAAGGAGCAGCGTCTCAGTATCTGATTTAGAGGAGCAGCGTCTCAGTATCTGATATAGAGGAGCAGTGTCTCAGTATCTGATTTAGAGGAGCAGTGTCTCGGTATCTGATTTGGAGGAGCAGCGTCTCAGTATCCGATTTAGGGGAGCAGTGATCCGGTATCTGATTTAGAGGAGCAGTGTCTCGGTATCTGATTTAGAGGAGCAGTGTCTCGGTATCTGATTTAGAGGAGCAGTGTCTCAGTATCAGATTTAGAGGAGCAGTGCCTCAGTATCTGATTTAGAGGAGCTGTGTCTCAGTATCTAATTTAGAGGAGCAGTGTCTCGGTATCTGATTTAGAGGAGCAGCGTCTCAGTATCCGATTAAGGGGAGCAGTGATCCGGTATCTGATTGAGAGGAGCAGTGTCTCGGTATCTGATTTAGAGGAGCAGTGTCTCGGTATCTGATTTAGAGGAGCAGTGTCTCAGTATCAGATTTAGAGGAGCAGTGTCTCAGTATCTGATTCAGAGGAGCAGTGTCTTGGTATCAGATTTAAAGGAGCAGCGTCTCAGTATCTGATTTAGAGGAGCAGCGTCTCAGTATCTGATATAGAGGAGCAGTGTCTCAGTACGTGATTCAGAGGAGCAGTGTCTCGGTATCAGATTTAGAGGAGCAGTGTCTCGGTATCTGATTTAGAGGAGCAGTGTCTCAGTATCTGATTTAGAGGAGCAGTGTCTCAGTATCTGATTTAGAGGAGCAGTGTCTCAGTATCTGATTTAGAGGAGCAGTGTCTCAGTATCTGATTTAGAGGAGCAGTGTCTCGGTATCTGATTTAGAGGAGCAGTGTCTCAGTATCTGATTTCGAGGAGCCGTGTCTCGGTATCTGATTTAGAGGAGCAGTGTCTCAGTATCTGATTTAGAGGAGCAGTGTCTCAGTATCAGATTTAGAGGAGCAGTGTCTCAGTATCTGATTTAAAGGAGCAGTGTCTCAGTATCTGATTTAGAGGAGCAGTGTCTCAGTATCTGATTTAGAGGAGCAGTGTCTCGGTATCTGATTTAGAGGAGCAGTGTCTCGGTATCTGATTTGGAGGAGCAGTGTCTCAGGATCTGATTTAGAGGAGCAGTGTCTCGGTATCTGATTTAGAGGAGCAGTGTCGCGGTATCTGATTTAGAGAAAGAGTGTCTCGGTATCTGATTTAGAGGAGCAGTGTCTCGGTATCTGATTTAGAGGAGCAGTGTCTCAGTATCAGATTTAGAGGAGCAGTGTCTCAGTATCTGATTCAGAGGAGCAGTGTCTCGGTATCAGATTTAAAGGAGCAGTGTCTCAGTATCTGATTTAGAGGAGCATTGTATCGGTATCTGATTTAGAGGAGCAGTGACTCAGTATCTGATATAGAGGAGCCGTGTCTCAGTACCTGATTCAGAGGAGCAGTGTCTCGGTATCAGATTTGGAGGAGCAGTGTCTCGGTATCTGATTTAGAGGAGCAGTGTCTCAGTATCTGATTTAGAGGAGCAGTGTCTCAGTATCTGATTTAGAGGAGCAGTGTCTCAGTATCTGATTTAGAGGAGCAGTGTCTCAGTATCTGATTTAGAGGAGCAGTGTCTCGGTATCTGATTTGGAGGAGAAGTGTCTCAGGATCTGATTTGGAGGAGCAGTGTCTCGGTATCTGATTTAGAGGAGCTGTGTCTCGTACCTGATTAAGAGGAGCAGTGTCTCAGTATCTGATTTAGAGGTGCAGTGTCTCGGTATCTGATTTAAAGGAGCAGAGTCTCGGTATCTGATTTAGAGGAGCAGTGTCTCGGTATCTGATTTAGAGAACCAGTGTCTCGGTATCTGATTTAGAGGAGCAGTGTATCAGTATCTGATTTAGAGGAGCAGTGTCTCAGTGTCTGATTTAAAGGAGCAGTGTCTCAGTATCTGATTAAGAGGAGCAGTGTCTCAGTATCTGATTTAGAGGAGCTTTGTCTCAGTATCTAATTTAGAGGAGCAGTGTCTCGGTATCTGATTTAGAGGAGCAGCGTCTCAGTATCCGATTTAGGGGAGCAGTGATCCGGTATCTAATTTAGAGGAGCAGTGTCTCGGTATCTGATTTAGAGGAGCAGTGTCTCGGGATCTGATTTAGAGGAGCAGTGTCTCAGTATCAGATTTAGAGGAGCAGTGTCTCAGTATCTGATTCAGAGGAGCAGTGTCTCGGTATCAGATTTAAAGGAGCAGTGTCTCAGTATCTGATTTAGAGGAGCAGCGTCTCGGTATCTGATTTAGAGGAGCAGTGACTCAGTATCTGATATTGAGGAGCACTGTCTCAGTACCTGATTCAGAGGCGCAGTGTCTCGGTATCAGATTTAGAGGAGCAATGTCTCGGTATCTGATTTAGAGGAGCAGTGTCTCAGTATCTGATTTAGAGGAGCAGTGTCTCAGTATCTGATTTAGAGGAGCAGTGTCTCAGTATCTGATTTAGAGGAGCAGTGTCTCAGTATCTGATTTAGAGGAGCAGTGTCTCGGTATCTGATTTAGAGGAGCAGTGTCTCAGTATCTGATTTAGAGGAGCAGTGTCTCAGTATCTGATTTAGAGGAGCAGTGTCTCAGTATCTGATTTAGAGGAGCAGTGTCTCAGTATCAGATTTAGAGGAGCAGTGTCTCAGTATCTGATTTTAAGGAGCAGTGTCTCAGTATCTGATTTAGAGGAGCAGTGTCTCAGTATCTGATTTAGAGGAGCAGTGTCTCGGTATCTGATTTAGAGGAGCAGTGTCTCGGTATCTGATTTGGAGGAGCAGTGTCTCATGATCTGATTTAGAGGAGCAGTGTCTCGGTATCTGATTTAGAGGAGCTGTGTCTCGTATCTGATTAAGAGGAGCAGTGTCTCAGTATCTGATTTAGAGGTGCAGTGTCTCGGTATCTGATTTAAAGGAGCAGTGTCTCGGTATGTGATTTAGAGGAGCAGTGTCTCGGTATCTGATTTAGAGAACCAGTGTCTCGGTATCTGATTTAGAGGAGTAGTGTCTCAGTATCTGATTTAGAGGAGCAGTGTCTCTGTATCTGATTTAGAGGAGCAGTGTTCCGAAGAAGGGTCACTGACCCGAAACGTTAACTCTGCTTCTCTTTCCACAGATGCTGCCAGACCTGCTGAGTGACTCCAGCATTTCTTGTTTTTGTTTCAGATTTCCAGCATCCGCAGTATTTTGCTTTTATTTTAGTGTTTTTAATTCACTGCCACTTCTCTTCCAGGAATGCCTACCTTTAAGATGTTCTGCTCTTCTCTTCGAAGGGATTTTCGTTTGTCTCTTTTACCTTGTTCACCTTCATTGCTTTCTATTTCCCTCCTGGTGTTTGATAAGGTATCTACCAAAACTCGTTTTCACAGCCACATCTCCTTCCTCAGTGACTGTCTCCGGCTCCGACTTATTCCACATGGATTCCAACTGCAGTTTCACCCATCATGCTTTGAAACCACCCAGGATCACAGGTTTATCCGAGAAATACAACGTTCCTCGGACTGCTACTCTCGCCGCATTCTGAGATCCACACTCAGTGCTATGCGCCGCCACATGCACACACTGGACCTCACTCTCCAGCAGCACCGTCTCACCTTATCTCAAAGCTGTTCTACTCCGCAGTTTCATCTCATCTACCGATTAGGCACACTACAGCCTGCCGGACTGAACATTGAGTTCAATAATTTCAGAGCATGACAGCCCCCCATTTTACTTTAATTTTTAGTTATTTTTTCTTCCTTTTTTTTTACATTCCTTTTTACATTTATTACAATCTTTTTTTGCATTTATTTCATTTCATCTTAGTTTGTTCAGTTTGCTTCGCCACTGTTTTTTTCAGGTTGTTTTTCTTCAGGTTTGCACTTGCTGCTGTTCAATATTCAGTGTATTTACACCTAATCTTTACTAATGCTTTGTCTTTCAACACACCATTAACATATTGTTTGCCTTTGCTCCGTGACCTTTCGGTCAGCTATGTGGCCTGGTCCAATCTGCACCTTCTCCTTTGTTATCTCTTGCCCGACCCCCACCTCACTTGTTTATAATCTGTGCCTTTTCTAATATTTGTCAGTTCCGAAGAAGGGTCACTGACCCGAAACGTTAACTCTGCTTCTCTTTCCACAGATGCTGCCAGACCTGCTGAGTGACTCCAGCATTTCTTGTTTTTGTTTCAGATTTCCAGCATCCGCAGTATTTTGCTTTTATCTGATTTAGAGGAGCAGTGTCTCGGTATCTGATTTAGAGGAGCAGTGTCTCGGTATCTGATTTAGAGGAGCAGTGTCTCAGTATCTGATTTAGAGGAGCAGTGTCTCAGTATCTGATTTAGAGGAGCAGTGTCTCGGTATCTGATTTAGAGGAGCAGTGTCTCAGTATCTGATTTAGAGGAGCAGTGTCTCAGTATCTGATTTAGAGGAGCAGTGTCTCAGTATCTGATTCAGAGGAGCAGTGTCTCGGTATCTGATTTAGAGGAGCAGTGTCTCGGTATCTGATTTAGAGGAGCAGTGTCTCGGTATCTGATTTAAAGGAGCAGTGTCTCAGTATGTGATTTAAAGGAGCAGTGTCTCAGTATCTGATTTAGAGGAGCAGTGTCTCGGTATCTGATTTAGAGGAGCAGTGTCTCGGTACCTGATTTAGAGGAGCAGTGTCTCAGTATCTGATTTAGAGGAGCAGTGTCTCAGTATCTGATTTAGAGGAGCAGTGTCTCGGTATCTGATTTAGAGGAGCAGTGTCTCAGTATCTGATTTAGAGGAGCAGTGTCTCAGTATCTGATTTAGAGGAGCAGTGTCTCAGTATCTGATTCAGAGGAGCAGTGTCTCGGTATCTGATTTAGAGGAGCAGTGTCTCGGTATCTGATTTAGAGGAGCAGTGTCTCGGTATCTGATTTAAAGGAGCAGTGTCTCAGTATGTGATTTAAAGGAGCAGTGTCTCAGTATCTGATTTAGAGGAGCAGTGACACAGTATCTGATTTAAAGGAGCAGTGTCTCAGTATCTGATTTAAAGGAGCAGTGTCTCAGTATCTGATTTAGAGGAGCAGTGTCTCAGTATCTAATTTAGAGGAGCAGTGTCTCGGTATCTGATTTAAAGGAGCAGTGTCTCAGTATCTGATTTAAAGGAGCAGTGTCTCAGTGTCTGATTTAAAGGAGCAGTGTCTCAGTATCTGATTTAGAGGAGCAGTGTCTCAGTATCTGATTTAGAGGAGCAGTGTCTCAGTATCTAATTTAGAGGAGCAGTGTCTCAGTATCTGATTTAGAGGTGCAGTGTCTCGGTATCTGATTTAAAGGAGCAGTGTCTCAGTATCTGATTTAGAGGAGCAGTGTCTCAGTATCTGATTTAGAGGAGCAGTGTCTCAGTATCTGATTTAGAGGAGCAGTGTCTCAGTATCTAATTTAAAGGAGCAGTGTCTCAGTATCTGATTTAGAGGAGCAGTGTCTCAGTATCTGATTTAGAGGAGCAGTGTCTCAGTATCTAATTTAGAGGAGCAGTGTCTCAGTATCTGATTTAAAGGAGCAGTGTCTCAGTATCTGATTTAGAGGAGCAGTGTCTCAGTATCTGATTTAGAGGAGCAGCGTCTCAGTATCTGATTTAAAGGAGCAGCGTCTCGGTATCAGATTTAAAGGAGCAGCGTCTCGGTATCTGATTTAAAGGAGCAGCGTCTCGGTATCAGATTTAAAGGAGCAGCGTCTCAGTATCTGATTTAAACGAGCAGCGTCTCGCTATCAGATTTAAAGCAGCAGCCTCTTGGTATCAGATTTAAAGGAGCAGCGTCTCGGTATCAGGTTTAAAGGAGCAGCCTCTCCATATCAGATCTAAAGGAGCAGCGTCTCGGTATCAGAGTTAAAGGAGCAGCGTCTCGGTATCAGATTTAAAGGAGCAGCCTCTCCATATCAGATCTAAAGGACAGCGTCTCGGTATCAGATTTAAAGGAGCAGTGTCTCCATATCAGATTTAAAGGAGCAGTGTCTCAGTATCTGATTTAAAGGATCAGCGTCTGGCTATCAGATTTAAACGTGCAGCGTCTCGCTATCAGATTTAAAGGAGCAGCCTCTCCATATCAGATCTAAAGGAGCAGCGTCTCGGTATCAGATTTAAAGGAGCAGCGTCTCGCTATCAGATTTAAAGGAGCAGCCTCATGGTATCAGATTTAATGGCACAGCGTCTCGGTATATGATATAAAGGAGCAGCATCTTGGTATCAGATTTAAAGGAGCAGCGTCTCGGTTTCAGATTTATAGGAGCAGCGTCTCGCTATCAGATTTAAAGGAGCAGCCTTTTAGTATCAGATTTAAAGGAGCAGCGTCTCGCTATCAGATTTAAAGGAGCAGCCTTTTAGTATCAGATTTAAAGGAGCAGCGTCTCGTTATCAGATTTAAAGGAGCAGCTTCTTGGTATCAGATTTAAAGGAGCAGCGTCTCCATATCAGATTTCAACGAGCAGCGTCTCGTTATCAGATTTAAAGGAGCAGCCTCTCGGTATCTGATTTAAAGGAGCAGCCTCTCCATATCAGATCTAAAGGAGCAGCGTCTCGGTATCAGATTTAAATGAGCAGCGTCTCGGTATCTGATTTAAAGGAGCAGCGTCTCGTTATCAGATTTAAAGGAGCAGCATCTCGGTATCTGATTTAAAGGAGCAGCCTCTCCATATCAGATCTAAAGGAGCAGCGTCTCGGTATCAGATTTAAATGAGCAGCGTCTCGGTATCTGATTTAAAGGAGCAGCGTCTCGCTATCAGATTTAAAGGAGCAGCCTCTTGGTATCAGATTTAAAGGAGCAGCATCTCGGTATCTGATTTAAACGAGCAGCGTCTCGCTATATGATTTAAAGGAGCAGCCTCTTGGTATCAGATTTAAAGGAGCAGCGTCTCGCTATCAGATTTAAAGGAGCAACCTCTTGGTATCAGATTTAAAGGAGCAGCGTCTCGCTATCAGATTTAAAGGAGCAGCCTCTTGGTGTCAGATTTAAAGGAGCAGCGTCTCGGTATCTGATTTAAAGGAGCAGTGTCACGATATCTGTTTGAGTGTAGCAGTGTTCTGATGGTTTCTAAATATTTGTCAAGATTGATGAACGGTTCTAAAGGATTATAAGTTAGTATGAAGTTTTACAAAGAGTTATAAAGGGTCGTAAAGAAATACCCATGTTTTAAAAGTGTTTTAGCAGATTATAAAGGTTTAACAAAAAATATAAATGTTATAAAAGATTGTAAAGTTTTTTTCATGATTATGTAGGGTTCTAATAATTAGAATGGGTTATAGATGATTATAAATCTTTCTAAAGTATTATAAAGTGTTCGAAATGCTTAGAAAGTTTTATAGAGCATGACAAAGTTTACGAATATTATAATCAATTTTGAAGGGTTGTCAAAGATTTTAAAGCATATAAAGTGTTATCTCCAATTATAACGGTGTATTTGAGGGAGGCTCTGGCGGAGTGCTAATGTCAGTAGACTTGCATTCAAGAGGCCAAGGCTAAGGCTCCGGGGACATGGGTTGACTCCCAACAAGGTCGATTGTGAAATTTGAATTCAATAAATAAATCTGGAATTAAAAGCTCATCTAATGGTGAACAAGAAACCATTGTCGTTTCTTGTAAAAAACCCGTCTGGATCACTAATGTGCTTTAGCCAAGTAAATCTGCAGTCCACACCTGGTCTGGTCTACATGTGACCTCAGACTGACCGCAAGGTGGTTGACTCTTAAATTCACTTTGTCGGAGCCACGCAGTTGTATCAAGTCGCCACAAGGTGTAAAACAAGGAATGAAACTGGGCAGACCACCCATCATCAACCTTGGCACTGGAAACGACAATAGCACACCCTGCAAAGATCTCCATACTCACATCTCACACACTGGTCAATTAAGCTCGAGGAACAGCATCTCATCTAGCGATTAAGCACGCTACAGCCTGCCGGACTGAACATTGAGTTCAATAATTTCAGAGCATGACAGCCCCCCATTTTACTTTCATTGTTAGTTGTTTTTTTCTTTTTTACATTTTTTACAACCTTTTTTTTGCATTTATTTCATTTCATCTTAGTTTGTTCAGTTTGCTTACCCACTGTTTTTTTCATGTTTGCACTTGCTGCTGTTCAATATTCAGTCCGTTAACACCTTTTGTGTACTAATGCTTTGTCTTTTCACACACCATTAACATATTGTTTGCCTTTGCTCCATGACCTTTTGGTCAGCTATGTGGCCTTGTCCAATCTGCACCTTCTCCTTTGTTATCTCTTGCCCCACCCCCACCTCACTTGCTTGTAACCTGTGACCTTTTTAATATTTGTCAGTTCCGAAGAAGGGTCACTGACCCAAAACATTAACTCTGCTTCTCTTTCCACCAATGCTGCCAGATCTGCTGAGTGGTTCCAGCATTTCTTGTTTTTATTTCAGATTTACAGCATCCGCAGTATTTTGCTTTTATTTTAGTGTTTAATTCACTGCCACTTCTCTTCCAGGAATGCCTACCTTGAAGAAGTTCTGCTCTTCTCTCTGATGGGATTTTCGTTTGTCTCTTTTACCTTATTCACCTTCATTGCTTTCTATTTCCCTCCTGGTGTTTGATAAAGTTTCTACCAAAACTCGTTTTCACAGCCACATCTCCTTCCTCAGTGACTGTCTCCGGCTCCGACTTATTCCACGTGGATTCCAACTGCAGTTTCACCCATCATGCTTTGAATCTACCCAGGATCACAGGTATCTCCGAGAAATACAACGTTCCTCGGACTGCTGTTCTCGCCGCATCCTGAGATCCACACTCAGTGCTATGCGCCGCCACATGCACACACTGGACCTCTCTCTCCAGCAGCACCATCTCACCTTATCTCAAAGCTGTTCTACTCCACAGTTTCATTTCATCTTTCGTCTCCTCTGCCGCATTCACAAAAAACATTTTTTTCTTCCTTTCAGGTGTCAAGGAATGCAAGCTCCAGCAGCTGATGGGGACGAATGCTCCTCCAGATCCTCCTTCCGCTTCACTTCCCTCTGGCCCCACCCCTTCTGATCTGACCCCTTGCCGTGTATTCACTTTACCCTCTGACCTCCCCCTCTCTGATGCTGAACGTTCTGTACTCAGCAAAGGTCTGAGTTTTTACCCGTTATGCCCCCACCTCAATTAATTTCGCGCTGGGCATGACGTTGAGCTCTTCTTCCGTCGCCTCCGCCTGTAATTCCCTGTTTTCTCTCTCCCTCCCTTCTTAAATCGTGGGATGGCATTTACTACCTTCCAATCTGCAGGACCCGTTCCAGAAACTATAGAATTTAGAAGGAGCAAGGTGATTTGATCAAAATTATTGAGATATTAAGGGGAACTGATGGGGTAGTTTGGGAGAAACTATTTCAGCAGCTTGGGAACATAGGAACAGGAGTAGGCCATTCAGCCCATCGAGCCTGCTCCACCATTCAATATGATCATGGTTGATCATCCACCTCAAAGTCTTTTCCCGGACTATCCTCATATCCCTTTATGTCATTGGTATTTAGAAATCTGTCAATCTCTGCTTTAAACATATTCAATGAAAGAGCTTCCACAGCATTCTGGGGTCGAGAATTCCAAAGATTCACAACTCTCTGAGTAATGAAATTACCCATTTATTCCTACTCTTTGTTTTCTGCCTGTTAACCAATCCTGAATCCATGCCAGTATATTACCTCGTATCCCATCTGCTTTAATTTTGTTAACCAATCTCCTGCGGGAGACTTTGTCAAAAGCTTTCTGAAAATCCCAAGTATACCATGTCCACCGACTCCCCTTCATCCTCAAAAAACTCCAAAAGGTTCATCTAACATGAATAAATCCATGTTGACTCTGCCCAATCAGATCATTATTATCCAAGTGTCCATTTATCACATCCTTTAGAATAGATTCTAGCCTTTTCCCAATGACTGATGTCAGGCTAACTGGTCGGTAATTCCCTGTTTTCTCTCTCCCTCCGTTCTTAAATAGTGGGATGGCATTTACTACCTTCTAATCTGCAGGACCCGTTCCAGAAGCTATAGAATTTTGGAAGATGATCACCAATGCATCCACTATCTCCATAGCTACCTCTTTCAACATTCTGGGATGTAGAATATCAGGTCCTGGGGACTTATCAATCTTCAGCCCCATTAATTTCTCCAATACAACCTTCTTACTAATACTAATTTCCTTCAATTCCTCATTCCCCCGAACCCCTTGTATCTCTAATTCTGGGAGATTTCTTGTATCTTCCTCAGTGAAGACAGACACAAAGTCATCATTTAGCTTCACTGCCATTTCTCTATTCCGCATTATAAATTCACCTGACTCTGCCTGCAATGGACCCACATTTGTCTTAGCCAAACGTTTCCTTTTTACGTACCTATAGAAATTTCGACAGTCAGTTTTTATGTTTGGGGTCTCTGGGACTAGTGAGCATAGTCTCAAAATTAGAGGCAGACCTTTCAGGAGTGAAGTTAGGAAACGCCACTACAGACTAAAGGTGGTATTAGTTTGGTACTGTCTTCTGTAAACGACCATTGATGCTAAATCAATTGTTCATTTTTAAATCTAACATTGACCTTCTCGAATGGCTTTTGGAAATTGAAATATTCTTCTGTCACTCTCTGTCCCTTGGGCAGTCTGTTTCTGTGTGTGTGTCTGTGTGTGTGTGTGTGTGTGTGTGTGTGTGTCTGTCTGTCTGTGTGTTTGTCTGTGTGTGTATCTATGCCTGTTTCTCTCTCCTCTCTCAGAAACTCAGTAAAACTCCAGTTAGTACAGAGGCAGCGATTCTCTGTCAAAGCGTCAGTCCTGAAGGTGTGCTGCACTGTCGGAAAATCAGTAGTGTGGGATTGCTGCACTGTCAGAGGGTCAATACTGAGGGATTGCCGCACTGTCAGAGGGTCAATACTGAGGGATTGCCGCACTGTCAGAGGGTCAGTACTGAGGGATTGCCGCACTGTCAGAGGGTCAGTACTGAGGGATTGCCGCACTGTCAGAGGGTCAGCACTGAGGAATTGCCGCACTGCCAGAGGGTAAGTACTGAGGGAGGGCAGCACTGTCAGAGGGTCAGTACTGAGGGATTGCTGCACTGTCAGAGGGTCAGTATTGAGGGATTGTTGCACTGTCAGAGGGTCAGTACTGAGGGATTGCCGCACTGTCAGAGGGTCAATACTGAGGGATTATCGCACTGTCAGAGGGTCAGCACTGAGGGATTGCCGCACTGCCAGAGGGTCAGTACTGAGGGATTGCCGCAATGCCAGAGGGTCAGTATTGAGGGAGCGCCGCACTGTCAGAGGGTCAGTACTGAGAGAGTGTTGCATTTGGGAGGGGCAGTAGTGAGGGAGCGCTGCACTCTCGGAGTGTCAGTACTGAAGGAGTGCCACACTGTTGCCACAATAACCTCAACAGGAGAAAAACACCAACAAATCCAACAACAACCTCAACAGTGGAGAAACATCAACAAATTCAACAACATCAGAAGGGGGAAAAATTCACACCGATAAGCACAAGCTGTTGAGGGACAGGAAATGGTTTCCGAAGGGCCAGAGTATCTGATCACACCCGGGATGGTGTAATTGTAAGCAACAAAGCCCGTTTCAGCATGAAAAATCGAAAGGAGAGAGCAAAGCTGAGAGGGAATGAGTTGATATTGACTGAGTTAATGAGGGGGCAATGGCCTCATGCGGCTCCCACAATGCCCCGCGACTGGGAAAGGCCCCTATCTGTGGTAAAGGCCGCGTTGCACTCTGGGAGGAGCTTCCACACATGCGCATCTCCACAAGCGCGTTAACCGCCGCTTTTTTTTATTCTCCCGCGGCTCAGACTTTCAAGTTTCCTTCATTGAGATTGACGACTGAAGCCGCTTCGGCTTTTCCTTTAAGCTGCTTTTTGCGGAAACAAACGGTCGACGGGCGACGTAACGCAAACATGGCGACTGATGACGCCCCGTCCCAACCACTGTATCCTGAGCTCTGATTGGCTGCGCTTCCCCACGTATTTGGAGGTCAAAGGGGTCAACTGGCGCTCCAGCCTCCGCGCAGCCGCAGTTTAAGCGACCTGTGACCCCTCCTGGGGTGGGGGAGGGGCCAGCACCAGATTCTTAAAGGGACCCTGCACCGCCAGAACTGTCCCAAACTCTTAAAGGGACCCAACATGGACAGACAGAGCAAGAGAGTTGGAGGGAAATAAAAGAGAGTGATGGAGAGAGAGAGAAATGAGATTGAAAGAATAATAGAGGGATGGAGAGACTGAGAGTAAATAGGTGATAGGGATAGAGTGATAGAGCAAGAGATGGTGAGAAAGGGAGGGAGAATTTCCTCAATTGGACAGAGATGGAGAGAGAGTGATAGAGAGATGTGAAGAGAGATCAAAGGGAAAGGAAGGTGGGGAGTGAGGGAGAGGTAGAGTTTGAGAGTGAGGAAACAGATAAATGGAGAGAGAAAGGTGAGGAGAGAGTAAAAAAATGAAAGAGAGAGAGAGAGAGAGATGGAGAGAGAGTGGGAAGGTAAATGAGAAATTAGAGGAAAAGAGCAGACACAGGGTGTACAGAAAGAGTGAAAAATGAATGAGAGATACAGTGCCCGTCAGAGAGAGAGGGAATATCCGGGACAGACGTGGGCAGAGAGAGAGGCAGTTAGTGTGTGTGTGTCTGCGTATGTGTCTGTGCGTCTGCATCTGTGAGTGTGAGTGTGTCTGCGTCTGTGTCTGCATCTGTGTGTGTGTCTGTGTGTGCGTGTCTGTGTGTGCGTGTCTGCGTATGTGTGTGTCTGCGGCTGTGTGTGTGTCTGTGTGTGTGTGTCTGTGTGTGTGTGTGTGTGTGTGTGTGTGTGAGTGTCTGTCTGTGTGTCTGACTGGGTGTGCGTGTCTGTGTGTGCGTGTCTGTGTGTGAGAGAGAGAGATCAGCACACGTTCACAGTAAAAAAATGTCTTGTGGTGTCACGCACTCATTTAATTGGGTGCACAACCAGACAAAAGTAACTTTATCCCCGGGCGAATGAGTGGAGTCAGACATATAAAAAGAGATTGCAGGTTAATGCCCAGATAACCCAGATAAAAGTTGCGGAGAGAAATCACCCAGTAATCCTGGTTGTAACCCATTGGACTCAATACAATGATCCAAAAATATTATCACTGCCAATCAAACAAATTCATCAGCTCAACAGCGATTAGTGAAATGATCCATAAACTGCAGTGTTACATGATTCAAGGAAGATTACAGAGCATGATAGAGAACATGTAAACAGACACAAAGTGTTTGTTTAGTTTCTCTGCCATTGTCCGATGATGAGAGGCTGAGTAAATTGGGCCTGTATTCTCTGGAGTTTAGAAGAATGAGAGGTGATCTCATTGAAACATATCAGATTCTAAAGGGACTGGATAGGGTCGACACTGAGAGATTATTTCCGCTGGTTAAGAAATGAAATTCTCCCTTATCCCTTCCTAACCAGCATATCCACCTGTCCTGTCAGCCCCAGGAATCAGTGAACATCAGTGAGCTTTCCTCTGTATCCTTGGAATTTAGAAGGTTAAGGGGTGATCTGATCGAAGTTTAAAGTGGTGGATGGGGTGCCAATCAAGTGGGCTGCTTTGTCCTAGATGGTGTCGATCTTCTGTAGTGTTGCAGGTGCTGCACTCATCCAGGCAAGTGGAGAGATACCATCACACACCTGACTTGCATCTTGTAGGCGTTTGAAAGGCTTTGGGGAGTCAGGGGTGAGTCACTTGTAGCCACAGTATTGATGTGATTTCTTCAGGTCAGTTTCTGGTGAATGTTTCCCCAGGATGTTGATTCTGGGGGATTCAGCGATGGAATAATGCTTTGAATGCCAAGGGGAGGTGGCTGGATTCTCTCTTGTTGCAGATGCTCATTGCCTGTCAGTGTGTTTTTCTGTGTGTGTGTTTTTTCTGTGCTCTGGGACCAATTTCCTCATGGGGACGTCATACTGGTGCCCCATAATTGACTAGTTAGCAAAATGAATACTCATGGAATGAACGGGACAGGGACAGAGTGGATACGACATTGGCTAAGGGACAGAACACAGAGAGTAGTGGTGAATGGTTGGTTCAGACTGGGGGACGGTATCTATGCCTGACATAATCTTATAGACTTCTATTAAATCTCCCCTCAATCTCCTTTGTTCTAAGGAGACCAAACCCAGCTTTTCCAACCTACCTATGTAGCTAAAATCCTTGAACCCTGGAACCATTCTGGTAAATCTCCTCTGCACCCTCTCAAGGACCCTCACCTCCTTCCGAAAGTGTGGTGACCAGAACTGGACACAATTCTCCAGTTGGGGCCGAACCAGAGCTTTATAAATGTTCAGCATAACCTCCGTGCTTTTGTACTGACTGTATACAGTGTATATTGTGGTACAGGGGTATTCCCCAGGGGTTTGGATTAGGACCACTGATCTTTTTGATATATATTATTGACTTGGACTTGGGTTTACAGGGCATAACTTCAACATTGTGCCAACTGCAATGTAATAAACAGGGAAGGGAATAGTAGTAGACTTCAGGAGGATAGAGGCAGTCTGGTGAAATGGTCAGACACAGGGCAGGTTAACTTCAATGCTGAGAAATGTCAAATGATGCATTTTGGAAGGATGGCTGAGGAGAAGTGATATAAACTAAATGGTGCAATGTTAAAATGGGTGCAGGGACAGAGAGATCTGGGATTTCATTTGTGTCATTTTTTACATCTAAAAGATTCAATTTGGGGCTTGCAATCTCTCAGTTGAATTTAGCTTCATCCTGAAAAGTGTTAGCAAACATGTTGGGAAATGTGTCAAAAGCTGTTTCCATTCAGACATTCCTGCATTGTGGAAGTGTGGGCTATCTCTGCAGAGACTGGAAATAGGGGTGTTTGAATGGATCTGCAGCTTTTGGTTGATGCAATAAGGTGAGATTGTGAATAGTGTCCCTTGCATATCCACAGAATTGAAGGTATTTACAGAACACCACATGAAGTAGTTTACCAATGTCTGATAAACTTCAAAGACTTCAGACACATGGAAGAAGAGGAGAAGGGAACAATATATAAAACCTGAGACAGTCAGACAACAGCAGTAGGGAAATGAATCTCTTTTTATGGGTTTTAATTTGAAGGCCTGAGCTGATGATTGAAAAAGCAAGAGTTCAAATCCCACACTAGGCTGTTGTGAATTTGAATTCTGTTTTTTCCAAAAAGAAAAAACATATCTCTGGAAGTTTACCAATGACACAAAAATAGGCAGCATTGTAAGCAGTGTAGCTGGAAGTATCAAATTACAAAGACATATTAATATCTGAAGTGAATGGGCAAAACTGTGGTAGATTGATTTCAATGTCAGTAAAAAAGACTAGAACAGAGTACTTTATAAATGGTGAAAAACTGGAAACACTGGAGGTCCAAAGAGACTTGGGGGTGGCGGGGGGGGGGGGGGGGGGGGGTGGGGGGGGGGGTGGGGGGGGGGGGGTCCATGTCCATTTGGGTGCAGTTTAGATTTCCCAGAATGATAACTGGACTCCAAGGGTTAAATTACGATGTGATATTACACAAACTAGGGATTTTTCCCCTGGAATTTAGGAGGATCAAGGTGATTTGATCAAAGTTGTTGAGATATTAAGGGGAACTGATGGGGTCGTTTGGGAGAAACTATTTCAGCAGCTTGGGAACATAGGAACAGGAGTAGGCCATTGAGCCCATTGAGCCTGCTCCACCATTCAATACTATCATGGCTGATCATCCACTTCAATGCCTTTTCCCCAGACCATCCTCATATCCCTTTATGTCTTTGAATGATGCTCACCAATGCATCGACTATCTCCATAGCGACCTCTTTCAACACTCTGGGATGTAGAATATCAGGTCCTGGGAACTTCAGTCCCATTAATTTATCCAATACAACCTTCTTACTAATACTAATTTCCTTCAATTCGTCATCACCAAGGCTGATTAAAAGTTGGAGTTTACCTCAGTGCTTTGGAAATATCAAACCCTGATCCCACACCCAGTAAAGTATTTTACATGATGGGACGCTGCAAATGTTGATATACTCAGTACGCACAGTACCTTCATGTTGCAATAAGATATTATATTCTCTATTCAGATAACTCTCATCCCACAGGGGCAAAATTCTACTGGGTCAACATTCTGACCAAAACACTAAAACATTCCAGAAAGCGAGGCTCACAAATTCAACACAAGTTTCCTTTTCTGAGTCTCGCTGGTCTGTTCTGATTTTCTGTTGGGTGGCATCAGCCGAGATTTTATGTTCAGACCTGAACCCACAAACGTATAACTCAGAGGCAGGATTATTACCCACTGAGCTACATCTGGCTCCAATGTTCCCAGAAAATTTAGTTGTTGTGCACGGCCAGTTATTTTTTCCGTGCCCTGTCCTTTTAAATTTTTAAGAATCTTTGTAGACGTGTGTTATTTATCATGGAACAGGACCTGCATGGGACCTTCCAGGCTGCTGCACACAGCTTTGCAGGAACACTGACCGACACTCTCCATCCCAATCTCTTCCTCTTTCTCTCTGGTACTCTCTCCCCATTGCTATCCTTCCCTCTCTCTGTTATTCTCTCTCTATATCTATCCCTGTCTTTCTCACTGTTACTCTCTCCATCTGGATGGAGGAGGAGAAAGAGAGGCAAATATCGAGGCAGCTTTACTCTGTATCTAACCCCACACCGTACCTGCCCTGGGATTGTTTGAGAGAACAGAGAAGACAGAGATTTACTCTGTAGATAACTTGGCTTGGCAGCATTTGATGGGAAAGTCGAGACAGAGCTTTACTCTGTATCCCTGGAATTTAGAAGGTTAAGGGGTGATTTGATCAAAGTTTACAAGATAATAAAGGAAACTGATTGGGTAGATAAGGAGAAAATCTTCTCACTAGTTGTGGGAGTCTTGGACGAGGGGCACAGTCGAAAAATCAAACATTAGTCGAAAACACTTCCCAGGGTGAAATTTATTATCACTTCTACACACAAAGGGTGGTGGAATTTTGGAATTGTCTTCCACAAATGACCCTTCCCTATCTCTGCAATCTCCTCCAGTTCCACAATCCACCAATATCTGTGATCCTCTAATTCTGGCCTCTTGAACATCCCCAATTTGAATCGTTCCACCATTGGTGGCCGTGCCTTCAAGCTGCCAAGGCCCTAACTCTGGAATTCCTTTCCAAAACCTCTCCGTCTAACTAACTCTCTTTCTTATTCAAAGACACTCCCTCAAAACAACCTCTGACCAAGTTTTTGGTCGTCTAGTCTAATATCTCTTTAAGTGGCTCGGTGCTGAATTTTTATTTTTAAAAATTGATTCGAGTGACGTGCGTGTCACTGTCAAGGCCAGTATTTATTGTCCATCCCTAATTTCCCTTGAGAAGGTGGGTGAGCCATGTTCTTGAACCACTGCAGTCCATGTGGGTTAGGTAGACCCACAGTGCTGTTAGGATTGTGACCCAGTGCAATATCGTTCCAAGTCAGGATGGTGTGTGACTTTAGTTGTTGTCAGTGGCCAGCTTTTTCAGTGCACTGTTGCTTTCAATTTGTGATATTATCGCAGCTAGATGTAAATGTTCTCCTACCATCTGCCTGTCTCTCCCTCACTCTTTCTGCCCATTTCTCCCTCCCTCTCTCTCTCTCTGTCTCTCTGAAGACCAAGATCGCATATGTTTTGCTAATTACTCTCTTACTATCTCCTGCTGCCTTCAAAGATCACTGCTCGTGAACCTCCAGCTCCCTCTGTACCTGCACACTCTTGGGAAATATGTCATCGTGTCATCAAACAAAGTCAACATGGTTTCACGAAAGGGAAATCTCCTTTTAATCTTCTCTGTTCTAAGGAGCACAAGCCCAGCTTCTCCAGTCTATCAGTGTAACTGTAATAATCTCATCCAGGAACCGTTCCAGTAAATCTCTTCTATACATTCACCAAAGTCTCCATGTTCTTCCTAAAGTGTGGTCCCAGAATTGGACACAATACTCCAGCCGAGGACAAACTATTATTTTATAAAGGTTTAGCATCACTTCCTGACTTTTACACTCTCGATCTCTGTTTATAAAGCTCAGGATCCCATCTGCTTTATTAACCCATCAGCGAAGACAGACATTCTCTCCATTGACCAGTTCCATTAGACATGAATCTATGAGTCGTTCCAAGGCTGGCGGGAGGGTTTAGGGGAGACGAGAGAGAACCCTGACCTGGTCAGATTTTTTCAAACAGGAAACAATCAGTACATTGGCAGTGATATTAATAAATCCCTGAGGAAGATAGGAGGAGGCCATTCGGCCCCTCGAGACTATCCTGCCGATTCACTCAGGTCATGGCTGATTTGCTCCTTCTCCACATTGAGCTGTCTCGGCTCCATAAACATTAATACCCTTTCCTAACAAATCTCTGCCGACAATCAGGAATTAATGTCACTGCCTGTTAACACTGGGGAATTCCTTCCCTAAACCTCTCCATCTCAATCTCTCATTCCTGCTTAAAGACGTTCCTTAAAACCAACCTCTTTGACCAACCATTTGGTCATCATCCTTAATCTCTCCTGATGTGGGTTTGGCATCAGATTTTGTTTTAAAATGCACCCTGTGTAACACCTTTCGGACTTCTTATTCCTCCTCCTTCTCCCTCACCCCACCTCTCTCTCTCTCTCTCTCTCTCTTCCTCCCACCATTTTATTAATAGAGGGGAAGAGTGTGTGTGTCTCTGTCTCTGGTCCCATAACGTTACCCCAGGGTATCCACACAGCCTGTCTCCCCGTCCCCCTGCTTCTAAAGTGTCTCAGGGTCTCCTGGAACTTTCTATCTCTCTGCTTCTGTCTCTATCCCTCACCATCTCTCTGTTCTCTCTCCGTTTCTATCTCTCCCTGTCTCTCTGTTACTCTACCTCTGTCCCTCACTCTCTGTCTATCACTCTCTCCCACCATGTTGGTTATCATTAGGGGTCGAGTTAAATCACAGACAAAATAAACACTTCACCTGTCTGCCCCGGTATAAATAGCAACATTTGTGGCCATTTTATGTCTGTATTCAGACAATATAGACAGGAGTGTACATTATATGATGGGATGCTGCAAATCGATTTACAATCATACTGACGGAAAAACAACTTAAAAAGGATTATTCACAAGTCTAGTCCAACTGAACTACAGATTCGACCCGATGAGGTAATAAATGCCAACACTCTTGAGTTTGTTGCAGTACCTTAAACTTTACTCTGTATGGCTTTCAGAAATTAAACATTACACGTGCACTACAAGATTAAAGATTACACGTAGGTTAGGTTACATAGAATTCCAGTAAAATAGCACTAAAATCCCAGTGAATATTCCCGGAAAAATCAATGCTGCAAATGATCCCCACAGACTCTCACCTAGTCTGTGTCTTTAATCTCACCAAGTTCCCACTGTTCGATGATCAGTCGTTCAGGAGGGATCTTCTTCCAATCGCTGGCCCAGCTATCTGGACTGCAGTGTCAGATAAAGGAAAGGGACCCCCTTATATCCAGGACTGACCTTCACTCTCCCCTCGTGCACCATGTCACTGGGCTCAATGTTAGGGTCTTTCCCTGCATGATCAATCACTGTGTGTGATCAATATCTTTTCCTATACTGCCTGGACCACCCCACACACACATTGCATTTGTTTCTACATTCCAAGCCTCACCCATAACTAATTTCTTGTCATTAAAAGACTCCATTTTATTCTCCATATCCTGCCTTCTTGTAATTTCCAGGTCTTTGGTCATTTACTGTCCATATCTTGTCTTTGGAATGCAGCACATAGAACATTCCAGACCCATTTCTGTTGAGTGTTTACTTGAACAAGTGAATTGACCATTTAATATTTTTAACTTACTTAACCCTTGTGTTCCCACAAAGATCAAGCTAGCAAATTCAACAGTGTCCACTTTGACTTCATCACATCGTGTCTTATGTATATTCTCACAGGATAGCAGGTATAACTGTAGTCATAGTATTCAGCTGAAAATTGATCAGTTACATTGTGATTTCAGTCCATATTTAGAGTACACACTGGACCTTACTGTTGTAATAAAGTCATTTAGTATCTATTCATCCCACTTGGGCAAAATTACACTGGCTCAACATTCTCACCAAATACTGAAACATTCCAGAAGGCGAGGCTCACAAATTCAACACAAGTTTCCTTTTCTGAGTCTCGCTGGTCTGTTCTGATTCTCTGAGGGATTACTGATACTTATCCTCCACATGAGCAGTCGTCCTAATCCTGGGTGCCTATTCTGCCATGCTTTCCTTACGTTGCCTGAGTCTTAACATTGGATTAATTACGAGTTGGGTCATTGCGTGGGAAACCGTAAGCGTTTGACCTGACCCGGGATGACAGATGGTTCAATTTTTTTTGTTTGTTTGTAATTGAGCCATTCAAGTAATTACGAGATAATGATTGTTGAAGATAAAAGCAAAATGCTGCAAATTCTGGAATGCTGAATTAAAAACACAGAATGATGGAAATACTCAGCAGTTCTGCCATCAGTTGTGCAGAGATAAACAGAGTTAACGTTTCAGGTCTGTGATCTATCATCAGAGCTGTTAAATGATAGAAAAGTAATAGGTTTGAGAAAGCGATTGGGGTAAATCGGTCTCCATAGCATTAATTGTGTAAAGAAAATATAAGGAATTTTCTTGTGCCCTGGCATGGTAGCGATATTGTGTCACATTGAATGACATAATGTACCTGGGGCAGTGCCAGCGAGTATTACAAGGAGATCACTCTTCTACGCAGTGTTTAATGGTATAACTGTTGTTATTTGATATTGCTGTTCATTGCATGTGTGAAGTCATAATTGTAGTGAATAGAATATAACCACTGTTATATTCGAGTCACTTCAGAATTTGGAACAATAGTGCAAAAGAATAAATGAAGGGTAATTGACTCTCGCACCCCGACATCCAACAACTGACGAGCCGGTCAGGAATGATAAGAAAGTTGTTTTTAATTTTAAAACTATGTTCCAAATAAGCAGGATCTGAGGGCATGTGACATAGGAAGTGAAGCTTCAGGAGTGTAGATATTTGCACATCCAGTCATTTACTGAATTGGAAAAAAAGAATGGCTGACTAGATGTAGGATTTGCTTCCTTTTCTTTCCTTCTCTGCCGCTTCTCTGTCTCATCATTAAAGCGTTTGGACACAAAGAATAACGCAGTTTGATGGACAGGCTGTCGCCATATTGAACCAGTCTTTGCAAGTTCCTCCAAGCCATCAATGTCAATGCTGCCGCACTTCAAAGAGAGCTTCAGATTTTCCTTGAAGGGTTCTTTTTGTCCTTCCATGGAACCGAGCCATTTGAGAGTTGACAAAACAGGACCTGGCTGGGGAGACGCCGTTCAGTCATCTTTACAGTGTCCAGCACTTCGAAGTTGGTTTTTCAGGAATTTTGCCTGAATGCTTATGGATCTGGCTTCAAGAAGTACACTAGAGTTTGTCCAACTGTCCTCCCATTGAATCCAGAGTGTCTGACAGAGACATTTCAGCTGGAATTGCTCCAACACTCTTCTGTTTTTCTTCTGTATTGTCCAAGTCTCACTGCAGTACACGAGTGTGCTGACAATTGCTCTGTACACTAGGACTTTATTTGACTTGCAAAGGCCTTTGCTGTCAAACACCCCCGGCCATAGTTTCTAGAAGGCTGAGCTGGCACAGCTGATCCGGTGTTTGATCTCCTCATCAATGGTGGCCTTTTGAGAAAGATGATTGCCAAGTTATGGGAAGTGCTCAACATTTTCCAAAGTCTCTCCGTCAAGTTAGATGGGAGGTGGATTATTTGGCCGACCAGGTGTCGGTAAAAAAAAGTCAGGTTTGTTTTGGTAAATTTCAAGGATAGGCCAAACCTCCTGCATACAGAATTGAAGAGATCAAACGCAGCTTGAAAATCTGGTGCAATGTGGGCAACGACACTGCAGTCATCCACAAACTGTGGATCTGCATGCCTATGGTGGTCACTTTTTAGTTTAAGCACGGAGGTGAGTGAGGTTAAAGAGTTTGCCATCTAGGTGGTATTTACTACTCACACTAGAGGGCAGCTGATCTTTGTTGAGGTGAATAGCCACAGTCAAGAAGATTGCAAATAGTATGGGGACTATCACAGTACATCGTTGGAACCCAGTCCTTGGATTTGCCTGGCAACAAAGACCATGTTGGAGGTTCCTCTGGAAAGTCGAGTGTAACATTTTGGCTCTGGGAAGATTTCCTCCGTCACAGGAAGTAGATGATTCAGGCGAATGAGTGTCAGGATTTCCCCTGCTGTGCACAAGAGGGAAATACTGCAAACTTTCCACTGCATGATTTCTATCCCTTCTTGAAGACAGTTGCAGGATCACATTCCTGAAGTTGTAGGGAGTTATTGTCCTCCCAAATCCGTAAGATGAGTGCATGGAGTTTTGAGGTGATCAACAACCCACCGGCTTTGAGTACACAGCTGTAATAACATCGAAGAGGCAAAACACTGAGCCAGGCATTATGGAATCCGGGTCATTGGCTCAGGGCTTAGATGTTTAGGGTCACTAGCCAAGGGCATCGAGTGTTACACATATTGTGGTTCAGGGTCAATGATCCAGAGCATTGAAGCTCATTGTAACTGACACGGGATAGTGTGGCCTCAGGGTCACTGACCCAGGACACTGTCCCTTCATAATCACTGACCCAGGCCACTGTACTGTCAGAATCATTGACCCAGGCCATCGGGGGTTCAAGGACACTGAGCTAGACATTATCGCGTCAGAGTCACTGACCTAGGGCTTAGTTTCAGGATCACTGACCGAGGCATTGTTGGCGGAGAGTCACTGACTCATGCATTACAAGTTCAGCCTCACTGCTCCAGGCATTATAGGTTCAGGGTCATTGACCCAGGGCCTTGTTGGCGCAGGGTCATTGACCCAGGGCTTTACAGATTCAGCGTCACTGACTCAGACGTTACAGGTGCTAGGTCACTGACCCAGAGCCTTGTTGGTGCAGGGTCATTGATCAGGGAAGTGAGCGTTGAGGTTTAATGCCACAGGACATTCTGGTTTCGAGGCTAAATTCTCAGGGTATTCAGGTTCAGGGTCAGTGACCCAGGGCATTGAGTATTCTGGATCTTTGACTGGTGTGTTAGTATGTGTATCAATATTAATGTAAATCAATGGGCCCACAGGAAAGGACTCTTTCTCAGAATATAATGTCGGAATGAGTTCTGATGTTGAACGATTTTCAATTCTTCTCACATTTTAATGACTTTAACAATTAGTTTAAAGGGATACTTGACCACATCCTTCATCTGCTCCCTGATCTTAGTTTGCATCACGGCATCAATAAAAGTATTTGTGCAGCAACTCAGCTGTTGTAGCATGGACCCTAGTTGGTTTAATGTATCAGGTGGCCATATTTCATCATAGCCAAAAACAAACATTTGGTACCATATTGAATGCAATGCAAACACTGCCCATAACAATATGAAATTCCACGAGATAACAAACAATAAAATAATGGATTTCCTTCGACTCTCCATCTCTGGGTCTTTGGGACGGTCCCCAATGCTTTTCCCCCGGAGTCTCCTGCGAGCTCTGCTACTCACTAAAATGTTCCTGACAGTGAAAACATTGAGCAGCAGAATCAAAATAAATGGGAGAGCGGGGTTTAGAAGATGATGAATGGATATCACTATTAACCAGAAGAAAGATCTCATAACAACAATTGGCATAAAACAAAACCAGGGGAAATTGATAAATGGATAGTAATTTTTGAACACAAAATACCAGAAAATGTTGCTTAAACAACACAGTACAATCACTGTTCCCAGAACCACAGCCGCTGTTCTCTCAGTACAATATTTTCTCTTCAGTTTCTGGCAAGAAATGGCTACAAAACGATCAAAGGTGAAAGTGACAGTGGCCCAGACAGAACAGTCAGTAATGGCATAAAGCAAGACGGCGTGGATATTACACACACGGATGTAATTCATGAAACGAAAATGTTCCCGATAAACAATTGGAATGTGCCTTAATATCAGGTCGAGGAAAACAACCAGTAAATCCATCACTGCCATGGTCACCAGGTAGCGAGTGACACATTTGGAAAGACCACACTTTCCTCGATACAGGATCACAATCGTCATCAAGTTAGCTGTGAGGATGGGAAATAAAAAGAGAAGTTATACGTCAGGCTGGGAACCAGCTTTAGGCAAATGTTTTATTCTACCCATTGATGTATTGAAATGATTATACCTGTAAGAACACAGGGGAAGGTCAGGGATCTGGTGGACGGCAGGAGAAGTTAAATGGCAAACGAATGAGCCTGAAATTGTTGAACTTACTGTTGATCATAATCCTCCCGTCCACCTTTGGCTGCGTGTCCTACAAATTGTGACATCTCCATGTACTCCCAGTTCTAACGCAGGGTCATCAACCAGAAACATCAACCCTATTTGTATCTCCACAGATGCGGCTGGACCTGCTGATTGTTTCCTGCATTTTCTGGTATTATTTCAGATTTGCAGATAACACAGCACTTTGCTCTCGTATAAAAAGACTGACAGAGAGATTCTCTGACCCGTGACAGTCAGCATGGTTTCAAAAGAGTATTTTGCACGCCTGGTGCCTGGATAAAGGATGCACAGAAAGCATGCAGTACTTTCTGCAAGAGGAAGGGAATGAGGCAGATGTAATGATACACTTTGGTGCCAATGACACAGAGAGAGTAGGTATTGAAGTCCTAGGTCAGGAACTAGTTTGGAAGTTAAAGAGGAGGACCTCGAAGGCAAACATCACTGGCTTACTCCCAGTCCCACATATTAGTGAGAGTAGAAGTAGAAGTTTAGGTGTATCAATGCGTAGCTTGACGATGATGTAGGAGGGAAGGCTTCAAACTCTGAGGTAATTAGGACCAGTAATGAGGCAGGGGTGGTGCAGTGGTTAGCACTGCAGCCTCACAGCTCCAGCGACCCGGGTTCAATTCTGGGTACTGCTTGTGTGGAGTTTGCAAGTTCTCCCTGTGTCTGCGTGGGTTTCCTCCGGGTGCTCCGGTTTCCTCCCACATGCCAATGATTTGCAGGTTGATAGATAAATTGGCCATTATAAATTGTCCCTAGTATAGGTAGGTGGTAGGGAAATATAGGGACAGGTGGGGATGTGGTACGAATATGGAATTTGTGTAGGATTAGTATAAATGGGTTGTTGATGGTCGGCACAGACTCGGTGGGCCGAAGGGCCTGCTTCAGTGCTGTATCTCTTTAAAAAAAAAAGGAGGCTCCTAATCACAAGGGACAGGTTGCACCTCAACTGGAGTGGACCAACATCCTCGTGAGGAGATTCATTAATGTGATTGGGGACTGTTTAGACTCAATTGGCAGGGGATGGGCACTGACACATAGACGTAGAAAGGAGGAATAGGGTGCATATTGTGAGACTGTTGAACAGTAATATAGAAGGAAATGCTTCCGTCTTCGATGGGATTGGTCTAAGAAGGACTATGAGGAATGTGAATCCAGGATTACAATGTAAGTTTGTAAACGCCAGACGTGTGGTATATAAGGTTGGTCAATTACAAGCACAAAAAGCAGTTCGGGATAATGATGGTGTGGCAAAAATGGAAACATAATTTAGAAATTGTGAGGAGCAGGCGCTTAATATGCAAGGATATAAAGTGTTCAGAAAAGTTAGGGAAGGAGTGAAAGAGAGGTGGGATGGCAGTAGTGATTAGGGGAGACATTGCAGTTTTGGAAAAGGAGGTTGTACTTGAGGGAGAAAGGACAGGCTTTATTTGGTTAGAATTAAGAAGCAACAAGTGTATGAACACACAAATAATGATACTTTATAGGCGTCCAAATAGTGAGATTGAGATAGGATTAAATTTGCAGGAAAATCACAAAATGTGCAAAAATTATAGATGGTGATATGGGGGAATCAAATATCTATTAGCATAATTCGAGAGTGAAGGGTAAGGAGGCGGAGGAATTCCTGAAATGCGTTCAGGAGAAGTCCCTCGATTAGTATGTTCTCCACCCAACTAGAAAGGAGGCAGTGTTAGATCTGGTGCTGCATAATGAGTGGGACAAGTGGACCAAGTGTCTTTGGGGGAGAACTTGGGTGAGAGTGATCATCACATGCAAGGATTTTGACCATTAATGCAGAAGCGCCGTGAACGAATTAAGGTAGAACGTCTGGAGTGGAAGAGGACAACGTTCAGTGAGATGAAAGGGATCCAGCCAGGCTCAAATGGAACCAAAAACTAACAGGCAGACAAAGTGTCGTCTTCAAGGAAGAGTGCCTTCAGCTACAATCTAGTCACATTCAAATAAGGCCAAGACGTTAGGAGACCAGCAACAAGGCTCCTTAGATGACGAGGGTGATAGAGATTATGATGAAATAATGAGTGGTTGTATGATATATGTCAGTTAAACTCATCAAGTGAGAAGCAGGCCAAATACAATCTATTGAGAGGGAAGATGACGAGGAAGGTCAGACTGTCAAACAGAGAATATGAGAATAGAAAATCAGAACAATCTTCTACCGGCGTGTAAATGGAGAGTTGGTAGTAAGAGGTGGATTGGAGTGCTTAAGGACAGGGAGACTAATATCTGCCTGGAGGCGCAGCGACAGGCTAATTTATATAATGAGTACTTTGTATCAGTTTTCACTGAGGAAGTGGCATCTGACAAAACATCTGTCGAAGTAGAGAGGGTAGAGGCGTTGGATTGGGTCAAAATTAAGAGGTGGGAGGACGAAAACAGCAGTCTATGCATATGGTAGATGTGTCACCTTGTCTGGATGGCTTGCATCCAAGGTTAATAAAGGAAGTGGGGATGCAGAGAGCAGAAAGGCTTGCCATTACCATCCAATCTTCCTGGATGTGGAGGAGGTACCTGATGATTGGAGATTGGAAAATGTGACTATCTTATTCCAGAAAAGGTGTCGCGACAGTCGCAGCAACTACAGGTCAGTTAGGTTTAACGTTAGTTACTTAGATCTTGAGTAGGTTAAAGATTCGGGATAACATCGTGGGCTGAAGGGCCTGTACTGTGCTGTACTGTTCTATGTTCTATGTTCTATGTTCTATGTTCTATGCTGGTGGTAAGTAAGTTATTGGAAACAATTATAAGGGAAGAATCAACAGACACTTGGAAATGATAGTCAGCAAGGATTTGTAAAAGACAGATGATGCTTGACTGACCTAAATTAATTTCTGTTGAAATATGAGAGAAGATTGATGAAGGGAATGTGGTTGATGTTGTTTCTATGTATTTTGAGGAAGCTTTTGAGATGGTGCCATCTGAAAGACTGGTTCACAAAATTAAGGTTGTTGGAATAGGAGGCTCACGATCATGTTGGATACAAATGTGACTCAAGAACAGAAGAAAAGCGAGTTGTGGTAAAACGTTTCTGCTCAGAATGAAGGATGGTACACAAGTCAGGAATGTGACGGAATACTCTCCATTTGCCTGGATGGTTGGAGCTCCAACAACACTCAAAAAGCTCGACACCTTCCAGGACAAAGCATACCGCTTTATTGGCACCCATCTACATGTATTCACTCCCTCCACCACCGGCGCACAGCGCCAGCTGTGTGTACCATCTACAAGATGCACTGCAGCAATGCACCAAGGCTCCTTAGTCAGCACTTTCCAAACCCGCGACCTCAACCAACTGGAAGGACAAGGGCAGCAAATGCATGGGAACATCACCACATGCACATTCACCTCCAAGTGACACACCAGCCTGACTTAGAACTATATCACCGTTCATTCACTGTCGCTGAGTCAGAATCCTGGAACTCCCTTCCTAACAGCACTGGGGTGTACCTACCCCAAATGTACAGCAGCAGCTCAACCAGGCAGCTCATCACCACCTCTCAAGGGCAATTAGGGATGGGCAATAAATGGCCAGCGACGCCCAAATCCCATGAATGAATTAAAAAAACATGGCATCTGCTAACCTCCACAGCACCAATATTTCGTGCTGCTCGATGCACTACACTTTCACACACATTCTGACTATGCCAGCCGGGCACCTACCTCTCACTAGTTCCGCATGCCTCCAGTTAGTCACCAAAACTGTGCAAAACAAACACTGATATTATTCCCTCTCTCCTGCAGGGCAAAGTGGCCTATAATAGCAGGCAGCCATAATGAACCAATGTGGGTCAAGCATAACTTCATCCCCGAGCCTGAGGGAGGAGATGGTTCTCTGCATTCTGAGGCCAGCTGTAATAGAGCACGGAACACTCAGCATCACCGAGAGCATTCAGGATGACGCCATGTTCCTGCATTATGCACTTCTAAAGCCCCAGCTCACCTTCATTCTGATATCTTGAATGATGTGCAAGTTGCCGACAGTAGAAGCATGAATATTTTGCTTCCTATCCCCAGTTCCTCACACCAGCCCTTCCCTTCTGAATTTATTATTTTCATTGACAATCCAAAACTGTCATGTTCCTAGCTGCATGAGCTCCAGGAGTCCGAAAGACAGAGAGATAGATAGATTGAGAGAGACTAAGTGACAGAGAGAGACAGAGGGAGAGAGAGAGAGAGAGCAATAACACAACACTGATGATGAAGCCCCGTCAATTTGTCTGATGCTCTCAGCCATCAACTCAAATTGCATGTTCCTTAGAGGCTAGTATAGAGTTTGAATCTTCACGTGGTGTGGGACAGAGCACAAGTGGTCTGCAGACAGGCCGGAAGGAATGTATAGCTCGTGGGCCACTTCATCAGGGGACGATATCACAAGCGAATTTTAATACATGGGACTCAGGTGAGAAAAAAAACATCTGCTGTAGCTAAACAGGAGCATGGAGGTGTCTAACTCCAATGTGGCACAGGACATTGTTGTTGAGCCTATGCTCAGCTGATCCAAAATGTACCTCAAAAGCTGCTGAATCGCCTTTCCTAGTATGGAGGACCACCTGGGGCACGCTGGAAGTGAACAGCAGCATGCACTGCACCATTAGATGTGTTTCCAGCTTTATAGCACTGACACCAGTGGATCTCCATAGCCACAAATTGCGGCCAGGCTGAGATACAGATGAATCGAAATGTTCTTTACAAAATGAATTAGATAACGAGTGAAAGGAAACAAGCTGCAGGAATATGGGAATGGGAGTAACTGAAGGGTTGAGGCAATGGAAGCGGGTGAAAATATTAGAATTAAGGGATTTCCAGAGTGGAAACCTATGTAGTTCAGTGAGCATGGTGTTTTGAATGGGATTTGGCGCTAGTTAGGATATGGGCAGCAGCTTTGGATGAGTTTTGGTCTATTAAATGTTGCAAATGAAGGGTGGAACATTCGGGCAACCGAGTCTGGATTGGACAGAGGCACAAATGAGGGTTTATATTGCAGATGGGCGGAGGCAGAGGGCAATATTATGGAGGTGGTCGTCAGCATGATGGGTGAGGGAGAGAATGTTGAATCAGAACTCAGCTCAGGGTGAAAGAGTCCGTGAGTTTGTGAACAGTCAGGGTCAGCCTCAGACAACAGCCTGAGTGGGGAATAGATTCGGTAGACACGGAGCAGCGTTGGTTTTGGGAACTGAAGTTAATTTCATTTTTTCCAATGTTTACATGACAAGAGCACTAGTATAGTGATATAAGATGTATCGATTTAATAGCTGGATATAGCGAATTACCAGGGACCCCAGCAACAGCAAAAATGAAAGAGCAAATTACCTCTGCAGTAAGAAAGTTAGAAATGATTTATTGCTCTAATAGCTGCATACAAGGTCTTACCAAAAATACCAACTGCAACAAAGTGAGAGAATAAGTGACAAAAGCAGTAACATGGTTAAACCTTGTTTATAGAATTAATATCTGAATTGAAAGACTTACTCGGGACACCGATGATAGCAAGGATGGGATAGTAAATGTACTGAATCATTTTCAGTCTGAAATAGATCCGTCGATCTAATGATAGCCGATCATCATCTTCAGTAAATAGGTGAAACCAAACCAATATATTCCTGACGACTGTTTTGCCATTCCAATCTATGGTTCTCAGCTTCTGATCCATCATTGTAACATTCCAATCCATTGTTTTGAAATTCCAGTCTATCCTCTCCCTCTCTCTGGAGCCGCAATCCCCGTTAGTGCTAGAGGTGATGTTCACGCTGACACATTGAAATAAGTCCCTTATTAATAGAAGTGGGAAATCTTCCAGTGACACAATGACTTGCCCGCGGAGATTGACATTAATTCCAGTCACTGAACAAACAGGTTTAGTTAACCCCTTTTTATTCAAAACCTTTTCTTTAATTTTATTAAGTCGAACTTTTATGCAATATGGTTGGGATGTATGAAGGTTGCTGAGAGAAAGAATGGTGGACATTGCAGTGACACTGTGATAATCTTTCAATCACCTTTTGGCAATGGAAGGGGTGCCCGAAGGCAGTGATTTACCAATGTTAAACCCTTTTTAGAAAAAAAACTGTATTAGGTAAACCCCATAACTAGGATAAATGGGTCTTTTTCCGAATGGCAGGCAGTGACTGGTGGGGTACCACAGGGATCGGTGCTGGGACCCTAGCTATTCACAATATACAAAAATGATTTAGATGCAGGAACTAAATGTAATATCTCCAAATTTGCAGATGACACAAAACTGAGTGGGAGGGTGAGTTGTGAGGAGGATGCAGAGAGGCTTCAGGGTGATTTGGACAAGTTGAGTGAGTGGTGTAATGCGTGGTAGATGCAGTATCATGTGGATAAATGTGAGGTTATCCACTTTGGTAGCAAAAACAGGAAGGCAGATTATTATCTGAACGGCTATAAACTGAGAGAGGGGGAATATGCAACGAGATCTGCGAGTTATCATACACAGTCGCTGAAGGTAAGCATGCAGGTGCAACAGGTGGTAAAAAAGGCAAATAGTATGTTGGCCTTCATAGCGACAGGATTCAAGTACAGGAGCAGGGATCACTTGCTGCAGCTACACAGCGCCTTGGTGAGGCCGCATTTGGAATATTGTGGGCAGTTTGCGTATCCTTCTCTGAGGAATGATGTTCTTGCTGTAGAGGGAGTGCAGCAAAGTTTTAACAGACTGATTCCTGGGATGGCGGGAGTGACGTTTGAGGAGATATTGAGTCGGTTAGGATTATATTCGCTGGAGCTCAGAAGAGTGAGAGGGGATCTCATAGCAACTTATAAAATTCTAGAAGGGAGGATTTCAGATATCTGGACCATTGGAATCGCGTCAGGGACAGATGGGACCTGTACAAGAAGGACGGTTTGCATCTAAACTGGAGGGGCGCAAATATCCTGGCTGCGAGGTTCACTAGCGTCACTCGGGAGGGTTTAAACTAGTGTGGCAGGAGGGTGTGAACCAGAGCAGGTAAATAAGGCCAGTAAGACTAAGAGGAAAAGCGGGCATGGGGATGTTGCGGGCTGGTGGCCTGAAGTGAATTTGTTTCAATGCGAGAAGCATAACAGGTAAGGCAGATGAACTTAGAGCTGGGATCAGTGCTTGGAACTATGATGTTGTTTCTATTTCAGAGACACTGTTGCGAGAAGGACAGGATTGGCAGCTAAATATTCAAGGATTTAGAATCATCAGGCGGGATACAGGGGGATGTAAAAGGAGTGGGGGAGTTGCATTACATGTTAAGGAGAGTATCACAGCTGTACTGCGGGTGGACACCTCGGAGCTGTCGTGCAGCAAGGCAATATGGGTGGAGCTCAGGAATAGGAAGGGTGCAGTGACGATGTTGGGGGTTTTCTACAGTCCTCCTAACAGCCAGCGGGAGGTCGACAGATATGTGAACAGAATTTGGAAAGATGTAAAGGTGGGTAATTTTAACTTCCCCTATATTGACTGGGACTCACTTAGTGCTGGGGGCTTGGATGGGGCAGGATCTGTATGGAGCATCCAGGAGGGCTTCTTGAAACAATATGTAGATAATCCAACGAGGGATGGGGCCGTACTAGACCTGGTATTGGGGAATGAGCCCAGCCAGGTGGTCGACTTTCAATAGGGGAGCATTTCGGGAACAGTGACCATAATTCCACAAGTTTTAAGGTACTTGTGGATAAGGGTAAGAGTAGTCCTTGGGTGAAGGTGCTAAATTGGGGGAAGGCTAATTATAATAATATTGGGCAGGAACTGAGGAATTTAGATTGGGGGCGGCTGTTTGAGGGTAAATCAACATCTGACATGTGGGAGTCTTTCAAACATCAGATATATAGAATCCAGGACCAGCACGTTCCTGTGAGGAAGAAGGATAAGTTTGACAAGTTTCAGGAACCTTGGATAACACGGGATATTGTGAGCCTAGTCAAAAGGAAAAAGGAGGCATTCTAAATATCCCGCAGGAACAGACTCCCATCGAAATACATCCCCAGGAACAGACTCCCATCGAAATAACCCCCCGGGAGCAGACTCCCAACTGAATACCGCCCCGGGGATGACCATCCCTCCATCGTAAGATCAGAATTAGTGATGTTGACTGATGATTTCAGTTTTCCACACTATTCACAACTCCTTAGATACTAAAGCAGCCCATGTCCAGATGCAGCAAGAATTGGACAACATCCAGGCTTGAGTGAATTCGAACCACACAATTGCCAGGCAATGACCATCTCAAACAAGAGAGAATCTAACCCCTTGAAGTTCACTGGCATTACCATCACTGAATTCCACACTATCAACATCCTGGTCTTACCATTAATCAGAAACTGACCTGACGAACCACAAAAATGCCAAAGCAGGTCAGAGATGGGGAATCTTGCAGTGAATAACTCAACTCATGATTCCTCAATGCCTGTCCATCATCTACAAGGCACAAATCAGGAGTGTGATGGAATACACTGCACGAGCCTGGATGAGAGCAGATCCAACAACACACAAGAAACTCGGCACCACCCAGGACAAAGCAGCCCTTTTGACTGGAAGCCCACTTACCACCTGCAACATTCACTCTGTTCACTACTGATGTACAGTGGCAACAGTCTGTACCATCGACAAGTAACATTGCAGAAACTCATCAAGGCTCCTTAGGCAACAGCTTCCACCTAAAAGGGCAAGGACAGAACATGTTTCCCTTCAAGCCACACACCATTCTGACTTGGAACGATATCGCTGTTCCTTCACTGCCGCTGGGTGACATTCCTGGAACGTCCTTCCTAACACGTGTACCTAAACACCAGCACTTCAGCAGGCCAAGAAGGCCACTCACGGGTCACGGATGAATAAAATAAGCTATTGAGTAGGGTTTTAATGTGTTATGAATTTAATTAAGTGTTATAAAAGATGATAAAGAGTACAATGTTTGCAGTCGATTATAAAAACAATACAAAAGTTCATGAAAGATTACGAAGTGTCATATCTTGTTATAAAGGTGTTTATATTATTATGAAGGATGATAAAGTTGATGAAGTTTCAAAGGATTATAAGGTGTTATAAAGGATGATGAATGGTTACCAATCATCATAAATATTATAACATTCTATTAAAAACTATAATCAATGTGAAAAAATGGTTATAAAGGAGTACAAAGAATTCAGGCTCAGTCTTCACACCATCTTCGGCCTTCTTGGTTTTGTTGTTCTTTATGTTGCTATCCTGGTCGAGATGGAGATCACCAATGGACGGGGCTGCTGGTGGTGCTTTTCCCTTATGCTTTCCACTGCATCATTGGCTGTGCATGGTGGGCGAGGCTGGAGAACCTCAGGCACTGCCCCCGTCCATTGTGCCGTTGCCATGTGGAACAGCCTCTGCTACCACTTCACAGTCACCATGGGGAACAGACCCCGCCCAATCCCAGTCACAATGATGAAGAGACCCTGCTCCCACACATCCGCTGTGATGTGAAACAGGCACCGCCCAGAATCTCCAGTCAACATGGGGACCAGGCACCGACTCTCTCTTCATTAAGCAGGGCAACAGGCCTCGGTAAATCCCAGTCACCACGGGGAACTCTGCAAAGCTTCATTCCTCCGGCCACCATGGGTAACAGGTCCCCTCCCCACTCAATCTCCACCATGGGAAAGAAGCCCTACCACCACACCCCACCCACTAATAGAACAGGCTCTGCCGCCACTCCATCATAATCATGCCGAGCAGGCCTCACCCCCCCCCCCAACCCCGCCCTCCCCCGGCTGTATCCATGGAGAATGGACCCTGCTACAAGTCCCTCATCACGATAGCGACTTCCCACAGCTCCCAATTATCCGTCACACTGGGGAACAGGCCCCGCCCACCCTGAGATGTCACCATGGGGGACAGGCCAAACTGCTTCTTCAACAAGGTGAACAGGGCACTCCTAGCACTCTCACCATAGAGACACAAACCGGAACTGCTCCATCACCTTGGTGGAAGAACATGGCCCTGCTCTGTCACCAAAGTAACGGGCCCCACCCCTAGCTCTGGCACTACAGCGGTAGCCTCCACCCTCGATCTGGCACCATGGCAGCAGACTCTGGCAATGGATGGTGGAAGTGTGAAAGAAAATGACAAGCTGCTGGAAATAACCAGTCATTTATTTATTTAATTAATAGAACATTTTGAGTAAAGGGATATGTCAGCACATTCTTCAACTGCTCTCTGAACTGAGTCTGGGTCAGTGCATAAATCGCTGTGTTTGTGCAGCAACTCAGGAGCTGCAGCATGAAACCCAACTGTATCAGATAAACGGGTACTGATGGAGCCACCGGCTCCAAATCCTGTATTCTTTGCCACATCGTATTCACCATTAACACAGCCCATAAGAGTATGAAATTGGCCGAGATAACGAGCAGCAAAATTATGGATTTCCTTCGATTCTCCAGCTCTGGGTCTCTGCGACACTCCCTTCTGCTGTGGGCTCGGAGTCTCCTGCGACCTCTGCTGCTCACAAAAATGTGTCGGATGGTGAATGCATTGAGCAGCAGAATCACCACAAATGGGACACAAGGGGTTAGAATGTGATGGAGGAACTCGATTGCTGCCCAGACATGAGAGAAATAAACATACATATTTGCATAACAAAACCAGGGTCTGTTCGCCTTCGAGTACCAACCTGTCAACATAAAATACCAGAAAATGTTCTTTAAGCAGCTCAGCACATTCACACTTCCCAGAACCACAGCTGCCGTTTTCTTGGTGCAATATTTTCTTTTCAGCTTCTGGCAGCAAATGGCCACAAATCGATCAAAGGTGAAGGTGACCGTAAACCAAACAGAACAGTCTGTAGCTGCATGAAGCAGGACAGCGTGGATATTACACATGCGTACGGCCAACAAGAATTGAAACTGTTTTGGATAAACAATGGGAATGTGCCTCAATATAAGGTCGAGGATAATGACAAGTAGATCCACCACTGCCATGGCCACTAAGTAGCGAGTGACACATTTGGAGAGCCCGCACTTTCCCCGAGACAGGATCACAATCGTCATCAAGTTAACTGTGAGGAAGTGAAACAAACCAAGAAATTATACATCAGGCTGGTAGCAAAGTTAACATTTTTGACTGAATACATATTCAGAGTTACAGATGTGTTCCTGTGCCCAATGATGCATTTAAATGGGTATACGTAAAAAAAAACTGAATGGTTCTTATTGGCTGGAAGGCGGAAGAGATTAAATTGGAAAGGGGTTATGCTGAACTGAAATTGCTGAACTCAGTATTGATCAAAATCCTGCAATCCCTCCTTTCCCATGCCGAGTTTAAAAACAGTCCAGTTCCAGCGAATTTCACTGATCTAAAACACATTTTCCTGTTTCTTTCTCCACAGATGCTGCCAGCCCTGTCGAGTCGTTTCAGCATTTTCTGTTATTATTCCAGATTTGTGGCTTCTGCAGCAATCTTGTACATAAAGTTAAATGTTGGACTGACTGAGAGATTCCTTCAACAGTGACAGGCAGCATATAATTCACTTATTCCAAAACAATAATTGGACATGAGTCCACTAAAAAAAAAAATCAACGAAACAATTAATCCGAATTGTCGCTAAATTAAATGTAAACTAGGGAGTAAAAATAACAGTTGAAAGGAGTTTGGTATGACAGTTGAGCATCAGTGATCACTATCAGTGGTGGACCTTCTTTAGTTCCTGTGACAGAGCTTTCTGTTGGAGATAGGGTTTAAATGAAATAATCCTGATTTGTTTAGGAAATAGAGTTAAAATATGGATTGAATGTGGAATCAGGAATGGATTAATGGGAAATAAAATAGCAGTATTAAATTAAACATAAACACGATCGATGCTGGGACCCCTGCTCCTTGTACTGCACATTAATGTTTTAGATGTGAATATAGGAGGTATGATCAATAATTTCAAAGATGACACGAATATTGGTGGTGTCATAAATAATGAGGAGGAAAGCCTTAGATTGCAGGACGATATAAATGGGCTGGTAAGATGGGCAGAGCAGTGGAAAATGGAATTTAATCCTGAGAAGTGTGAGGTGATGCAACTTGGGGGAACAAAATAGACAATGGAATATGCAATGGGTGGTAGGACCCTCGGGAGGACAGAGGGTCAGGGGGACCTTGGTGTACTTGTCCATAGATCACTGAAGGCAGCAGCATAGGTAGATAAGGTGGTTAGGAAGGCATATGGGATAATTGCTGAGGCATAGAATATAAGAGCAGGGAGGTTATGATGGAGCTGTCGAAAACACTAGATAAGCCACAGCTGGAGTACTGTGTACAGTTCTGGGCACCACACTATAGGAAGGATGTGACTGCACTGGAGAGGGAGCAGAGGAGATTCACCAGGATGTTGCCTGGGCTGGAGCATTTCAGCTGTGAAGAGAGACTGGATAGGCTAGAGTTGTTGTCCTTAGAGCTACTTCACGATAAAACATCCACAATTTATTTACCATTGAACTCAAGCTTGTCTAGTAACGTATTGCTGCCAAAACAATAAAACAATTAATGACTTCAAAAGGAAATTTGTTGGCCACTTGAAGGAAATAGACCTGCAGGGCTATAGGAATTGAATGGGGCAGTGGGGACAGACTGATTAGCTCCGTGGAGAGCTGGCATGGAGTCGATGGGCGGACAAGTCTGCTTTTGTGCAGTAAAAGATACTATCACTCAATGACAGCATAGCATTCTCCCTCGATAAGCAACATTCTGGTTCGCTCTGGAGGTGCAAAGATGGTGAGAATGGCTGACTGCCTCAGATTGAAGCTGCTGTAGCTACTGCCAGGATAGTGAACATTCAGCAACTTTCAGCAACGTTTGCACAGTCACTAATCAAGTGCACATTAATCGATAAGAGTTGTTCATTTCCTTTACCTCTCCACTTTGACATTGGATTCCACAGAGCCACATGAACCATCTGGAACTCCACTGCTTTGGCAAAACCATGGGATTTCTGATCCTGTGTTCTCTGTGAGGGAGAAAACGATGTTTTCTATTCACCTGGCCTGGATGCCCTCTGTCATCTCCCGAATGCATCCATGTACACACATTGGGAGGTGTTGGATATGTTGCTCCCCCACCACCTGGAAAGATGTCTATGCAGAGAATGGTCTTAATGGCCACTGACAGCTCTGTCTTGGCTTTGGTGTGAGACTCCAGACTATGTTGATGGAGGCTGCACGTCTCTGTGACCACCTCCTTGTTGAATCGGAGTTACCACGCGTCCAAATCTTGTGTTAGGTGTTGGTAGGAAACGTGCTCTTGAAAATCTCGGGTTGTCCAGCGCAGATTCCGCCAACACCTTCCTCTTCACAGAACTTTCCTTTTCTGCAGCTTCCGCTCCATTTCTTGTAGATCAATATGCGCTGTTAATGCAGTCTCCATATTTCATCCAGAGTTGGGTCAACACTTCCTCAGCCCTCCCTAAATGTATGCAGCAGCTCACAAACTCAACTTCCAGAAAAAAATCTACAGCACCTTAAATAACTTGGCATTAGCAGAGGGAAGTCAATAGCTCCTCACCTATAAGGGCATTTAAGTGGTCATTGGATAGACATATGGATGAAAATGGAATAGTGTAGGACAGATGGTTTCACAGGTCGGCGCAACATCGAGGGCTGAAGGGCCTGTACTGTGCTGTAATGTTCTAATTCTAATTCTTATAAGCTGGATGCCTGGAACATGCAGAGACAGACCAAATTTCAAAGAAGTGCGTCAAGGTTGTGAGAGCACCCTGCCCAACATGGATAACCACACGGGATATGCCAGGTGTGGCTGGCAGCTTGTCCTGCATCATATTGTGTTTTATAATCTTTGCAGCAACAGCAAAATAGCTTCATTCTTCTGTGAAGCCCAGAATCATGGCCATGGAGAGATACAGATGAAAAGAAGTAATCTTTCAAAAGAGATTTGCGATAAATACTGAAAAGGAACAACTCACAGGGATATGGGAAATGGACAGAGGTATAGGAGTAATAGGAGGGGCGAGGACATGGAGGGGTTCAAACACAAGGATGGGAATTGGAAAATTGAGGTGCTGCTAGACCAGGAACCAATGCATTTCGCTGAGAACATGTGGATGGGTGCATGTTGTTTGGTGTGATTTAGTATTAGTGATTTGAATCTCCTGTCGTGTAAGAGAGGTTGTACCTGTGAATCTCACCAGTATAGTTTTGGAATAGGCGAATCTGGATTTAAGAAAAGCAATGATAAGGGTTTATACAACGGATGGGCTGAGGTAGATTGCGATATTTTGCAGGTGGTAGGAGTCAGTATTGATAGCGGCGATAATATGTGATTTCAAGTCAGCTTAGGATCAAAATGATTGCCCAGGTTGCAAACAGCTGCTCCAGCCTCAGATATTGTCAAGTGAGGGGGATTGAGTCTTTGGTTAGCATGTTGACTTTGTACCAGGAATCAAAGAAATGGCTTCCATTTCCTCAATATTGAAACAACAAAGATTTGTAACAGAATGAATCATGGTTTATAGATATAATAACTGGACTGAGAGACTTACCAGGGACACCAATCACAGCAAGGATGGGATAGTAAATGTGTTGAATAATCACAAGTGCATATTTGATCCGGAATTCTAATGTTAGCCAATGATAATGTGCAGAAAGAAAATAAAACCAATTGGTTATACTTCTGCTCATTGCTGCCGCATTCCAATCTTCCATTCTCAGATTCTGATCAACTGTTGTAACTTTCCAGACTTCTGCTCCCAGATTCGGGTCCATTGTTGTCGCATTCCAGTCCATTGTTCCCAGATCCTGGCCCATTGTCGCAATAATCCAATATATTCTTCTCAGATCCTGACCTATCCTCTCCCTCTCTCTGTAGCCACTGAACCCTGTTATCACCGGGGATGATGCTAACGTTGACACAATGGCATAACACATTGCAAAGAGTCCTTTATTAATGGAACATGGAATCCCCCCAGTGACACAATTAGTGACAATGGAGACAGATATTAATTACAGTCACTGAACAAACAAGTTCAGTTAATCTCTTTCAACGCAACACATTTTCATCGAGTCGTAGAGATATACAGCACAGAAAGAGGCCGGTCAACCCATCGTGTCAGTGCTGGCCATCAAGCATATAGCTACTTAAATTATATCATATCTCCCCTCAGCCTACTGTGCTTCAAGGAAAACAACCCGAGCCTTTTCAGTCTCTCTACATAGCTGAAATTCTCCAGCCCAGGCAACATCCTGGAGAATCTCATCTGCACCCTCTCCAGTGCAATCACATCTTTCCTATGGTGTGGGGCCAAGAAATGAACAAAGTACCCCAGCTGTGGCCTAACTAGCGTTTTATACAGCTCCCTCATAACCTCCCTGCTCATATATTCTATGCCTGGGCTAATAGAGGCACGTATACCATATGCTTTCCTAATCACCTTATCTACCTGTGCTGCTGCCTTCATTGATCTAAGGACAAGAATACCAAGGTCCCACTGACCCTCTGTACTTCCTAGGGTCCTACTACCCATTGCATATTCTCTTGACATGGTAGTCCTCCCACACTGCATCACCTCACACTTCTCAGGATTATATTCTATTTGCCACTGCTCCACCCATTTTACCAGCCAATCTATATCGTGTTGCATCTAAGGCTTTCCTCCTCACTATTTACAGCACCACCAATTTTCTTGTCATCTGTGAACATATTGATTATACCACCTGTATTCAAGCATAAATCATTAATGTACACTACAAACAGCAAGGGATCCAGCACCGATCCCTATGGTGCACCACTGGCCACAGTCTTCCACTCGTAAAGACAACCCTCGACAATAACCCTCTGCTTTCTGCCACTAAACCTATTTTAGATCGAATTTACCAAGTTGCTCTGGATACCATGAGCTCTTATCTTCTTAACCAATCTCCCATGTGAGACCTTATCAAACGCCTTACTGAAGTCCATTTCGACTGCAGCAACTGCTTTGCCCTCACCTACACATCTCGTCACGTCCTCTAAAAATTCAATCAAGTTAGTTAGACAAGATATCCCCTGACAAATCCATGCTGACTATCCCTGATTAATCCTTCCCTGTCCAAGTGGAGATTAATTCTGTCCCTCAGAGCTTTTTCCAGTAGTTTCCCAACCACTGATGTTAGACTCACCGGCCTTTAATTACCTGATTTATCCCACGATGTTGTACCGAACCTTTAACCTACTCTAAGATCAAACTAACTACCTACCCTTCATTCTACCATCATCCATATACCTATCCAAGAGTAGCTTAAATGCCCCTAATGTATCTGCTTCTACTACCACCGCTGGAAGCGCATTCCACACACCCAACACTCTCTGTGTAAAGAACCTACCTCTGACATCCCCCCGAAATCTTCCTCCAATCACCTTAAAATTATGCCCCCTGGTGATAACCCTTTCCAACCTGGGAAAAAGTCTCTGGCTATCCACTCTATCTATGCCTCTCATCATCTTGGACCCCTCTATCAAGTCACCTCTCATCCTTCTTTGCTCCAATGAGAAAAGCCCTAGCTCCCTCAATCTTTCTTCATAAGACATGCCCTCCAGTCCAGGCAGCATCCTGGTAAATTCCTCTGCACCATCTCTAAAGCTTCCACATCCTTCCTACAATGAGGCGACCAGAACGGAACACAATATTCCAAGTGTGGTCGAACCAGGGCCTTATAGAGCTGCAGCATAACCTCGTGGCTCTTATACTCAATCCCCCTGTTAATGAAAGCCAACACACCATACGCCTTCTTTACAGCCCTATTAACTTGGGTGGCAACTTTGAGCGATCTATGGACATGGACCCCAAGATCCCTCTGTTCCTCCACACTACCAAGAATTCCGTCTTTAAGCCAGTATTCTGCATTCAAATTCGACCTTCCAAAATGAATCACTTCACACTTTTCCAGGTTGAACTCCATCTGCCACTTCTCAGCCCAGCTCTGCATCCTGTCAATGTCCCGTTGCAACCTACAACAGCCTTCCACACTATCCACAACTCCAGCAATCTTCGTGTCATCGGCAAACTTGGTAACCCAGCCTTCCACTTCCTCATCGAAGTCATTTATAAAAATCACAAAGAGCAGAGGTCCCAGAACAGATCCTTGTGGAACACCACTGGTCACCGAGCTCCATGCTGAATACTTTCCATCTACTACCACCCTCTGACTTCTATGGGCCAGCCAATTTTGTATCCAGACAGCCAACTTTCCCTGAATCCCATGCCTCCTTACTTTCTGAATGTGCCTACCATGGGGAACCTTATCAAACCTCTTGTACCACTCCAGTGAACAGAGAGGATCTGAAAATTTCTGTCAAAGCCCCTGAAATCTCGTCCCTTGCCTTGCCTTTTGTCACTCAATAAAGTAAAATATTTACCCAATCCACATGGGATGCATGACAGTTGCTCAGTGAAGGAATGGTGGAAACAGCTGAGTCACCAGATAGAAAATGTCAATTGTCCTTGGCTGCAGGAGGCAGCAGAGGACTGGTGGACTGGAGGAGAGAAGCTGAAGAATGGACAGCAAGCCAGCTGCAGACACATAAAACAGTGTGTATGAGGTAAAAGGTGTTATGTCATACTGGTGGAAGGCTGCAAGTGGTGTTCCACATTGACCAACGCTGGGAACAGTATCGTTCACCAGTTACATAAAGAATGAAGCACAATTTGCAACTTTGCTGACAAATCCACACTGAGAATATAGTTAATAAAGTGGAAGAATGCAACAAAGTAGCGAATTAATTGAAAAATGTTGTTTATAAACGTTCAGAATGGACAATTAGACAGCAAATTAATTTCAATATAATGATATGTGAGGACCTTTGGTCAGAAGAATCAGGTTCTGAAATGCACCTTCGAACATAATTGCATGAATAGGGTAGAGAGGAACAGGTAATCAGAGATAAAGAGTTCAAATTAAAATTTAAAAGAGCAAACATGAAGGTCACAGACCTAAAAAGTTAACTCTTTTTCTCACTCCACAGATGCTGCCAGACTTATTGAGTATTTCCAGGACTTTCTGTTTATAGAACTGGATTTCTCTTCGAAAGAAATGGAATTGAAAAAGCAGAGCTGATATTAAACTAATACAGAACCTTGGTAACACAACACTTAGCATACGATGTACAGTTCTGGTCTCCATGTTGCAAAAAAGATATTGATGTACTGGAGAATATGCACTTATTTTAACCAGAATGGTTCCAGAACTGAGAGAAGTGCGCTATTTATTTCATTGTTCACCATTTATTAATGCTATCATTTATTTCCCTCTGTCTGATCTTCGCATTATGAAAACCAGATATGTATACTCCTCAGTTATCTGTGACTCTTCTCACAGGGACACTCCGCACTGAGCTCAGAACAGTCAGTGGTACAGGTTACACGTGTAGAGACTCTGAATCAGATGTAACAATATATCCATCAAATCTTAAGCAGTTCGAGAATAGGTCGTTTCAATAAACACAGTCCAAGTTTCTTCCTCTGTAATAGCAAGACAAAAAAATTCATCACTCCTGACACACAGATTTTTATGACCCATCTGGGGGGAAGGCGATACTCAGCAGTAAAGTAAATGTAGTGTTTACAGTAACTATACTCAGAGCACGAAATTCATTCGACAGGGAATTAGAATGCTGTGACAATGCTATGTAATGTCAGGAATTAATTAACATCCGTTTCTTTTGGTGCAGTTTAATGGGTGTCTCAAACTCCGTTTTTTCATGGTTGTGCTTTCAGACAGAACTGTTCATGATATGAACATAGGAAAATGGGAACATCGAAGCAAGAGTAGGCCATTCAGCCCTTGGAGCCTGCTTCGCCATTCGATTAAATTTGGCTGATATTCTACTTTCCCGTGCTATCCCCACATCCCTGGATGTCATTTGCATCTGGATATCTGTAGATTTCTGTCTTGAGCATCCTCAATGATTGAGCTTCCACAGTCCTCTAGGATAGAGAATGCCAAAGATTCACCAACCGCTGAGTGACGAACTTCCTCCTCAGTCTTAAATGGCTTACTCCTTATTCTGAGACTTTGCCCCCTTGGTCTCCACCCACCAGCCAGGCGCAATATCGAATCTGCATCTACTTTTGGCACGCCGTTTATGATTTTTTAACGTTTCAATGAGATCACATCTCATTCTTCGAAACTCGAGAGAATACAGGCTCAGTTCCCTCCATGGCAAGTATATTGTTCCTCAGATGAGGAGATAAAAACGACACAATACACCAGGTGTGGTCTCACCAAGGCTCTATACAATTGCAGCAAGCCTTGTTTACTTCTCTACCTAAAACCCCCTTTGATTAAGCTGAACATACTATTTGCCTTACTAATTGTTTGCTGCAGCTGCATGCAAGGTTTTAGTGATTCATGAAAAAGGACACCCAGGCAGCTTTGGACATCAACATTTCCCAATCTCTAATCATTTAAGAAATAGTCTGTTTTTTTCTGTGTTTTTCTACCAAAGAAAATAACATCACACTTATTCACATTACATTCGATCTGCCATGTTCTTGCCCATTCCCTTAGTCTGTGAAAGTCCCTTGAAGCCTCCTTGCATCCTCCTCACAACTCAAATTCCCACCTGGTTTTGTGTGATTAGCAAATTTGGAAATATTACATTCGGTCGCCATATCCAACTCATTTACATAGATTGTGAATGGCTGCAGCCCCAGCACTGATTCCTGTGGTATCCCATTAGCAACAAGCTGCCATCCTGAGAACGGCCAGTTTATTCTGTCTGTTAACCAATACTCAATTCATTGCAGTATATTAACCTTAATCCCATGTGTTCTAATTTTGTTTACTAACCTCCTGTGTGGGACAGTATCAAATACCTTCTGAAAATTCAAATACACCACATCCATTGGTTCTCCTTTATCTATGCTGCAAGTAAAATCCGAAAAAACTCCAACAGCTTTGTCAAACATGATCTCCCTCCATAAATTCATTTTGACTCTTTCAAATTATATCATGATTTATTAATTGTCTAGTTGTCACATCTTTAGAATAGATTCTTCCATTTTCCATACTACCAACGTCAAACTCACAGGTCTGTAGTTGCCCGTTTTCTCTCTGCCTCCTTTCTTCAATAGTGCGGTTATATTTGCTACTTTACAGTCCGAAGGGACCTTTCCAGAATCGATAGAATATTGAAAGATAACCGCCAGTGCATTCCCTCTCTTTTCGCCACCTCCATCAACACTCTGGGGTGTGGCTCATCTGATCCGGTAGATTTCTCAACCTTCACTCCGGTTAACCCTTCGACTGCTAACTCTTCATTAATACTAATTCCTTTCAGTTCCTCATTTTTGAAAGTCCCTTGGTTTCCTAGTATTCTAGGACATTTTCTGTTTCCTCCTCCATGAAGACAGATACAAAGTAATTGTTTATTTTGCCTGCCCATTCCCTATTCTCCATTAACAATTCTCCTGTCTCCACCTGCAATAGGTCTGTCCTTGCTAATCTTTTCCTTTTCACATACCGAAATATGCTTTTACCATCCACCTTTATGTTTCTTGCTATGTTGCATTCATATTATATTTTCCCTTTTCTTATCAATTTCTTGGTCATCATTTGCTGGATTCTAAATTGCTCACTATCCTCGGGTTTTCCCATTTTTCTGACAGCCTGATAAGCCACGTATCTTGATCTAGGCAATCTTTAACTTTTACTAGCCACGGTTAATTTATCTTTCCTGTTTGGCTTTTGTGTCTTAGAGGAAAGTTTATTTGTTTTAGACCATGTAATGCATCTGCAAATGCTGCCGTTACCATTCTCTGGACAAATGCTTTGCCTTTTCGTACGTCTATTCCTAATCCATTTGCCTTTCATCCCATGACATCTTTGTCATTTAATCTATCCTTCCATCCACCCTATCACACACCTTCCCTTTTGTTTTTCTTCCCCTCCCCCTTCACTCGCACAAACCCAACTACATTTCTAATCATTTCCAGTTCTGACGAAACGTCAGAGACCTGAAAGATACATCTGTTTCTCTCTCCCCAGATGCTGCCAGACATGCTGCGTATTTCAGCTGTTTTTATTTCAGATTTCCGAAGTATGTTGCTTTTAGTTTACCTGACTAAATGATTTCGAAATAGAACCATGTTCCACCATTATATCCGTACAACTCCATGGAGACAGATACTCCCAGTCGAACATGATCACTGGGATCAGGTTTCCCACTCCGGCTAGTGACCCACTCTCAGTTCAGCTTAACAGTGACAGATACTCCAAATAATACATGACCACTGGGATCTTGTGTCCCACTATCGTTAGTGAACTTAACTCAATACAATACTACAGAGCCAGATACTGTCAGTAATACATGATCATTGGAGTCAGGTGTTCCACTCTGGTTAGTGATCCACACTCAGTATAATTTTGCACTAACTGATATTCCCACTAAAAATCTTACTCGGAGAGTTACTGTCACTGAGCTCCAATTCAACATTACATGAAATTCCACAAAATGCCATAACTACATAATTCAGAGAGCCTGTCAGTTACAAACAGAGGTTTTATTAACGAATGAAAATTCGAGGCTGCATTCTCCCAGCAATGAGGGTGTTCTTTCCAACACCCTTAGAGCCATCCCTCGCTCTCATTTTGTTTTAGCGAGGTCCTTCACTCCATTGTGGTTCAGACGGGGAAGAGCAGATTGTGTCCATCATCCATCTGGGCCTTGAGCTGCAGGATCTCACTGCGATGTATGGAGAATTGGAATGGCAGGCAGTGAAACTCTGAGGAGTCATTCACTGTCTCATTGGCGAGAGTCTTCAACTATTCCTGGGGATGGGAGAGCGAGGACGAAACAACATGCAAGGACAGTTTTAATCAGACAGAGAGATTCACTGTCCATCGCCATGACTGACCAATCAGAGAAAACGCAGGAAAAGGAAAAGGCCATTAAACCCTCTTGAATCTGATAAACAGGAACAGGAGGAGGCCATTAAGCTCCTTGAGCCTGTTATGCTGGAACAGGAGGAGTCCATTTGGCATCCGCGGGCCTTTCCGTCTTTCGATGGCAGTTGTGGTGGGGAAGGTGGTAACTGTGCAATAGCTGATTGTTTTAACGTAGTAGTGGCTCTCTCAGCAGGAGACGGGACCTGGAAGTATTTATCTCCACCGAAGTGGGCAAACGGGACCTAGGGACCTGTCATCCAAACAAACAGCACATCCAACATTGCAGTGCATCCTCAAATCGCCTCTTCGACAGGACAGCACTCCCTCAGTAATGCTCCTCCAACAGTGGAGCACTGCCTCAGTACTGCCCATCTGATTGTGCCTCATTCCCTTAGTATTGACCTTTCGACCATGCAGTGCTCCCTTAGTACTGCCCCATTAGCATCGTAGCACTCCCTCAGTGCTGCTCCTCTGATTGTCTCAGCACTCCCTCAGTACAGATCCTTGGACAGTGCAGTGCTCCCTCAGTGCTGCCCCTCCGACATTGAAGGGCTCCCTCAATGCTGCTCCTCCGACTGTTACAGCCCTCCCTCAGTGCTGATCATCCGACATTGCAGTGCTCCATCAGTACTGCTCCTCTGACAGTCTCGCCCTCCCTCAGAGCTGCCCATCCCACTGTGAAGCACTCCCTCAATGTTGGTACTGCCAATAAATCCGAAACAGGGGATGCTTGTTCACAAGTCATTCTGGTGGGGCAATTTGAGAGGGCTGATTAAAACATATAGTGGATCCTGGGATCTATACAGAGAGGCACAGCCTACAATACATGGACATTGCACTAAACATTTATAAAACGCTGATTAGTTCCCAAATGGAATATTTTCTCCAGTTCTGGGCACCGCAGTTTCAGAAAGATGTCAAGGTATTAGACAGGGTGCAAGAGGTTATTTCCCAGAATAGCCACAGGTATGAGGGATTTCTGTTAATTTGGAGAAACGAGAGAATTTGGGATTGTTTTCCTTAGAGCACAGAAGCTTAAGAGTATATTTAATCAAGTCTTTCAAAGTCACACAATTTTTTGATAGAGTCAATATGCATAAATGTTTCCAGTGGCAGGAGGGTCTGTAACCAATTGACAAAGATTTATTATAATTGACTATGGCACCAGAGGGGGCAATGAGAAATGTTTTTACACAGTGAGTTGTTGTGGTCTGGAATGCACTGCCTGAAAAGGTGCTGGAAGAAAATTCAAGAGTAACTTTTAAAGGAGAATTGGATAAATACTTGAAGGGAATGAATGTACCGAGCTATGGAGGAAGATCGGTGGAGTGTGAGACTAAGTGGATCAGTCTTAAAGAGCCAGCACAAGGACAACGGTCGGAATGACCTCCTGTGCTTTATGATTGTGAATTTAGGTGTATTACTCAGACTGAGAGAGTGCTCTGGGTTCATCACGAAGCATGCAGGGCAGCGACTGGAAAGCGCAGAATTCCAGGTGACACACTTGAAGGATACTTTGTGTTCAGCAGAATTGGAGGATGAAAGTAGCGTTTCCAGTAACATAAAGGCTAGAATAGATAATGAGTATATTGTATCAGTGTTTACTAAGGAAGATGAATCTAACAAAATATCAATAGAAGCGGAGAGTTGAGCCAATGCATATGGTAAAATTTGAGAGAGGCAGGTGCTGAAAAGGCTGGCTGTGATAGGGGTAGATAAGTCACCTGATCCAGATGGACTGCATGGCAGGTTGCTAAACAAAGTGGGGGTAGACATTGCAGAAGGGCGTGTCATAATTGTGCAATCTTCCCAGATATGAGGGAAGTGACAGAGGGTTAGAGAGTGGCAAAGTGAATCCCTTATTCAAAAAAGGGTGCAAGGACATTTCTGGCAACTGTAGGCAGTTGGCCTAACATCAGTGGTGGATAAAAGTTTAGAAATAAGACTCAGGGAAAAATCGACTAGCACTTGGAGAGGTTTCAGTTAATTTGTGATAGCCAGCACGGATTTGTAAAAGGCAGATCATGCTTGACTAATTTGATTGAATTGTATGATGTTCAACAGATAAGGTTGAGGAAGGAAATGCAATGAATGTTGTTGACATGGACTTTAAGAATGAGTTTGATAATGTAACACATAATAAGCTGCTTAACAAAATTGAGGCTCATAGAATAGGAGAACCAGTGTTCAACTGGATACAACATTATCTAAAGGACAGAAAACAGCGCGCCATGCAAAATGATTGTTTTTTTTTTTGCAGACTGGCGGATGGTAGATAGTAATTTTCTCCCAGAGTCAGTGCTCGGAGCATTTTTTTTTGCTATATTTAAGTCTTGCATCTTGGAATGCAGAATCTCGAAATGTGTCGATGGCACAAACCTTGGAGGTGTGGCAAACAGTGAGGATGATATGAACAGCCTACAACAGGACATAGATGTGCTAGAAAAATGGAAAGACAGGTGGCAGATGGAATTTAATACAAGTAAGCGGTCATGCATTTTGGCAGAAGGAATAGGGAGAGGCAATATAGACCGAATGGCACGGTTCCAAAACGTGTGCAGGAACAGAGAGACCTGGGGATGCTTGTACATCGAACTTTGAAAGTTGAAGGACATACTGAGGGAGTGGTAGCCAAACATATGGCATTGTTGACTTCGTAAATAGACGCATTGTGCAACAGTCAGGGAAGTTATGTTGAAACTTTATAACAATCTGGTTATGCCCCAATTGGATTAGTGTATGCATTTCTGGTCATCACACTTTCGGAAGGATATGAGGATCCCTCAGAGGGTGCGGAGGAGATTTACCAGAATGGTTCCAGATGAGGGGATTGCTAGCTGCAACGTGAGGTTGGAAAACTTTTCTTTGTTCTCCTTGGAGCAAAGGAGATGGAGGGGAGAAATGATAGAGGTGTACAAGGTTATGATATTCTTCGATACGTTAGACAAGGAAAAGCTGTTCCTATCAACTAATGGTATAAGAGCTGGCAAACGCAAAAAATGCAGAGGATGTGAGAATAACTTTTATTTACCCAGTGAGTGATAATAACCTGGAACTCGCTGCACTTGAGCTTGGTAGAAGTAGACACAATCGAAATTATCTAAAGAAATTGGATGGGCGCTTAAACGAAAGAGAATTGGAGTGCTGCGGTTATTAACCAGGGGAGTGGGACTGACTGGATTGCTCCATGGAGAGCTGGCATAGACTCGATGGGCCGAATGTCTTCCTTCTATGCCGTAAATGGCTCTAGGACTCTGCCCGCCGGTGCACCCCATTCCTAATGGGTATGATCCGAATGCATCATTTTTGTGATTTGATCTGCCATTGATGGATTTCCTTCTCATGGCCAATTCTCTCTCTCTCCCTCGCTTTCACTCTGATTCTCGTCTGTAGGTTTGTGCTGGGCCTCAGGCCAGTTTCAATTATCTTAACCAGCGCAAAATCCCCAAAAGACAGAAAATGGAATGGTTGCAGCCTAGTTCATCAACCACAATTTGTGGAACCTGGATTGTCTGCTCCTAGCAAGAAGAACAAACCACATGGTCCGGCCGCAACTGTTGGCAGTGTTAAGGGGGAGCACAGAGCAGGAAATACCCAGGATTCATCCCACCCGCTCCTCATCTCACCCATTCGACATATCCTTCTATTCCTTTCTGCCTCATGTGTTTATCCAGCTTCCCCAAAATACATCTACACCATTTACTTCAACCACTGCCCGCGCTATTGAATCCGAAATTCTCAACATTCACTGGGTAAGGAAGCTTCTCCTGAATTCCATTCAACCCCCTCGAGTCGGAGAGATGATCGGTTCATTCTGCACCAACCCCAAACTCTCTATAATGGTAGGTCCAGCGAGTCTGCTCTGCAAAGTAAATGATGGGGTGATACTGAATGAATCTACCGGTGACCAAAAAGATTGAGAGCTAGTGTGTTAGTGAGAGGAGTTACGGGCCTGGAATAAACCCTCCTGCTTCGATACGAAAATAAAGTAAAATATTCTGTCTCTGAATGCGTTTTGGTTTATTGATTGCTCACCAGAATTCTCTCATTCATTTCTTCCATTCCGTGTGTTAACCGTTGCTTACTTGGGGCTGTGAGGTGTGTACTGCGCCCCGCATGCATAGAGCAGGAAGATCCCAGGCTTCATCCCGCCAGCCTATATTGTGTTATCCGATCTCGCCGTGTGAGGTACTGACTGATCCGCTCCTCTTCCTGTGTAACAAGCTCAAGGGGGTTGAATGACCTCCTGCTGTTGCTATTTAACAGGCTAGAGAGGGCTGAATGGCCTTTTCCAGTTCCAATGGGGTGCTGAGGGATTGTATCTACATACTTTAAATGTATATATGCGTGTGAGTGTTGCATGTGCAGCTCCTGCAAACCTCCATATCGCTGCAATTGTCTCCAGCACCTACAGCCCCCCTATCTGAGTATCCTCATCCAGCCCCTACAACCCTCCATATCTCTGTAAACTCTTCCAGCTCCTACAAGCATCCCTATCGATGCAACACCCTGCAGCCCAACAAACCACCAAATCACTGCAACCTCCTCAAGCTCCGACAACCCTCCCAGTCTATGTGACCTCCTGCATCTCCTACAACCCACCATATCTCTTTAACCTCTTCTAGACCCTATAACCCTCCGATATATATAGCCACCTGCAGCTCAAACAACCATCCCTATCTATTTTACCTCCTGAAGCCCCTACAACTCTCGGTAACTTACTCCAGGTCCTACAACCCTCCCTATCTATGAAATACCCTGCAATCGTCCATATCTCTGTAAACTTCTCCAGCTCCTACAACCGTCCCAATCTCTGATACCTCCTGCATCTCTTGCAACCTACCATAACTCTCTATCCTCCTCCAGTCCCTATAATCCTCCATATATTTGTCACCCCTCCAGCTCCAACAACCATCACATGTATGTAACCTCATGCAGCCGCTGCAACCCTCCATAAATCTATAATCTTCTCCAGCTGCTGCAGCCCTCTCTATCTGCTTTAATCCCTGGAGTCCGACAACTCTCCATATCTCTGTAAAGTCCTCCAGCCCCTACAACCCTCCCAATCTCAGTGACCTCCTGCAGCTTCTGCAACCCTGGATATCTCTCAGACCCCATCCAGCGCCAACAACGCTCCATATTTCCTAACCCACTGGAGCTCTTACAACCCTCCCTGTTTATGTAACCCCCTGCAACGCCTACATACCTCCATATCTCTGTAACCTCCTCCAGCTCCGACAAACCTCCCAATCTATGTAACCCGCTGCAGCGCTGACAAAACTCCACATTATTGCAACCTCCCCCTGCTCTTACAACCCTCCCTATCTATGAGACCTCCTGCAGCTCATATAACCCTGTATATCTCCGTAATCTCATCTGGCCTCTACAACTCTACATATATATGCAAGCTCCTCCAGCTCCTACAACTCTCCCAATCTATGGGACCTCCCGCAGATTCTGCCACCCTCCATATCTCTGTAACATCCTCCAGTCCCTATAAAACCCCATTTAAATGTAAACACCTACAACCATCCCGATGAATGTATCCACGTGCAGCCCGTAGGACCCTCCAAATCACAGCAACCTTCACCAGCTCCCACGACACTCCCTATCTATGTAAACTCCTGAAGCCCTTACAATCCTCCATATCTCTGCTTCCTCCTCCAGCTCCTACAACCCTCTCTACCTCTGTAACCTCCTCCAGCCTTTATAATCCTCCAAATATATGTAAACCCCTGCAGCCTTACAAGCGCCCATATCTCTGTAACCTCTTGCAGCTCCGACAACATTCCCTATCTATGTAACTCCCCACAGCCCCTGCAACCCTCTATATCTATGCAACCTTCTCCAGCTCCTACAACCCGCCCCCAATCCCTGCGACCTACTGCAGCTCCAAAGCCCCTCCATAACTCTTCAGCCTTCTCAAGACCCTATAACCATCCATATATATCTAAACCCCTGCAGCCCCTACAAACCTACATATCAATGCAACCTCCTCCATCTCCTGCAGCACTCCCAATCTACGGGACCTCCTGCAGCTGTACAACGCTCCGTGTATCTATAACATCCACCAGCCCCAATAATCCTCCATTTAGATCTAACCTCCTCCATCTCCTACAGCACTCCCAATCTACGGGACCTCCTGCAGCTGTACAACGCTCCGTGTATCTATAACATCCACCAGCCCCAATAATCCTCCATTTAGATCTAACCACCTCCAGCTCCTACGAACATCCCTAGCTATTCAACCTCCAGCAGCCCTCACGACCATCCATATCTCTGTAACTTTCTCCCACTCCTACAACTCACCCTATCTTTGGACCCCCCTGCAGCCCCTACAATCCTTTGTATCGCTGTAACGTCGTCCAGCTCCTACAACCCTCCTTATCTCTGTAATGTCCTCCAGCTCCTATAAACCTCCCCATCAATGTAACCCTCTGCAACCCCTGCAGCCCTCCATAACAAGGTAAACCTCTCCAGCTTCGAGAGCACTGCACCATCCCTCCCCACAAACATTGTGACCACCTGCAGCTCCTACAACACTCCATAACCCTGGAACCTCCTCCAGCCCTATAACCCTCCCTATCTCTTTAACTTCCTCCAGTCCATACAAACCTCCAGATATCTCTAATCTCATCCAGCCCATATAACACTCCATGCACAAGTAACCTCTCCAGACCTACAACCCTCCCTATCTGTGCACTCCAACAGCCCCGACAGCCCTCCTTATCTCTGTAACCTTCTCCCGCTCATGAAACCCTCCTACTTTAAGGGATTTCCTGCAGCTCATAAAAGCCTCCATATCTCTTTAACCGCAACCAGCCTGTATAATCATTCATATATATGTAAACCCCTGAACCCCTACAATCATCCAAATCACTGTGACCTCCTCCGCCTCCTAAAACCCTCGCTATCTATGCCACCCCTGCGGCCCTTCAACCATCCATATCTCTGTAATTTCCTCCAGCTCCTATAACCCTCCCTATCTATGCAATACCCTGCAGCCCCTGCTGCCGTCCATATTTCTGAAACCTTCTCCAGCCCCGACAACCCTCCCTTATCTATGTAACCGCCAGCAGCCCCTACAACCCCCCATATCTCTGTAACCACAACCAGTCCCTACAGCCGTCCCTATCTATTTAAGCAGCAGCAGCCCCTAAACCCCCCCATATCTCTGTAACCACATCCAGCTCCTACAACCCTCCCTATCTATGTAAGCACCTGCAATCCCTAGAACCCTCCATATCTCTGTTATGCCCTCCAACTCCTATAACCCTCCCGATCTATGTCACCCACTGCAGCCCCGACAGACCCCCATATCACTGCAACCTCCTCCAGCTCCTACAACGCTCCCACTTCAAGGGTCCTCCTGCAGCTCATACAACCCTCCATATCTCTCTAACCTAATGCAACCCTTGTAATCCTCCATATATATGTAACCCCCTGCAACCGAATACCGTTCAAATCGCTGTAACCTCATCCAGCTCCGACCACTCTCCCTATCTATGTATCCCCCTGCATCTCCTGCCGCTCTGCATATCTCTGAAAACGTCTGCAGCTCATAAACCCAGCCCCCATCGATGTGACCTCAGGTAGCCGTTACTGCCTTCCTTATCTCTGTAATGTCCTCCAGCTCTTCCAACCCTTCCACTCTCAGGGACCTCCTGCAGCTTATGTAAACATCCATATCTCTCTAAGCTCATCCAGCCGTTATAACCCTCCATATATATGTGACCACTCCTGTAACCATTCCTATCCATGTAAACCCGTCCAGCTCGGACATCCCGCCATATCTCTGTAACCACCTCCATCTCTTACAACCCGACGTATCTACCTCAGCCCTTGCAGCCCCTAAAAACCTCCATATAAGTGCAACCTCTTCCATCTCCGATAGTCCTCCCAATCTATGGGACCAACTGCATGTCCTACAACATCTCTCTATAACCTCTTCCAGTCCCATAACCCTCCATATATATGTTACCACCTCCATCTCCCACAACCATCCCAATCTAGGAAACCTCCTGCAGCACCTAAGATCGTCCACATCTGTGTAACCTGTGCAACCTCCTCCACATTGGGGCGGCACAGTGGCGCAGTGGTTAGCACCGCAGCCTCACAGCTACAGCGACCCGGGTTGAATTCTGGGTACTGCCTGTGTGGAGTTTACAAGTTCTCCCTGTGTCTGCGTGGGTTTCCTCCGGGTGCTCCGGTTTCCTCCCACATGCCAAAGACTTGCAGGCCATTATAAATTGCCCCGAGTATAGGTAGGTGGTAGGGAAATATAGGGACAGATAGGGATGTGGTAGAGATATGGAATTAGTGTAGGATTATTATAAATGGGTGGTTGATGGTCGGCACAGACTTGGTGGGCCGAAGGGCCTGTTTCAGTGCTGTATCTCTAAACTAAACCAACTCCTACAAAACTCCATATCACTGCAACCCCTTGAAGCCCCTACAGCTCTCCTCATCTCTGTAAACACCTCCAGCCTTTGTATTCCTCTCTCTCTCTCTCTCTCTCTCTCTACATATATATATATATATATATAATCCCTGCAGCCGCTACAACCGTCCAAATCTTTGTAAGCTCCTATAACCCTCCCTATCTTTGTAACTCATACATCCGCTTCAACCATCCATATTCTGCAACCTGCTCAAAATCCTACAACCCTTTCTATATATATATCTCCAAGCAGCCGCTGCAGCCCTCCATATCTCTGAAACCTTCTCCATCTACCTTCTCCAGATAGATTGGAGAGTTGGGCAGAGAAATGGCAGATGGAGTTCAATCAGGGCAAATGCGAGGTGATGCATTTTGGAAGATCCAATTCAAGAGTGAACTATACAGTAAATGGAAAAGTCCTGGGGAAAATTGATGTCCAGAGAGATTTGGGTGTTCAGGTCCACTGTTCCCTGAAGGTGGCAACGCAGGTAAATAGAGTGGTCAAGAAGGCATACGGCATGCTTTCCTTCATCGGACGGGGCATTGAGTACAAGAGTTGGCAGGTCATGTTACAGTTGTATAGGACTTTGGTTCGGCCACATTTGGAATACTGCGTACAGTTCTGGTCGCCACATTATCAAAAGGATGTGGATGCTTTGGAAAGGGTGCAGAGGAGGTTCACCAGGATGTTGCCTGGTATGGAGGGTGCTAGCTATGAAGAGAGGTTGAGTAGATTAGGATTATTTTCATTAGAAAGACGGAGGTTGAGGGGGGACCTGATTGAGGTGTACAAAATCATGAGAGGTATAGACAGGGTGGATAGCAAGAAGCTTTTTCCCAGAGTGGGGGTTTCAATTACTAGAGGACACGAGTTCAAAGTGAAAGGGGAAAAGTTTAGGGGGGATATGCGTGGAAAGTTCTTTACGCAGAGGGTGGTGGGCACCTGGAATGCATTGCCAGCGGAGGTGGTAGATGCGGGCACGATGGAGTCTTTTAAGATGTATCTAGACAGATACATGAATGGGCAGGAAGAAAAGAGATACAGAAGCTTAGAAAATAGGCGACATGTTTAGAGAGAGGATCTGGATCGGCGCAGGCTTGGAGGGCCGAAGGGCCTGTTCCTGTGCTGTAATTATCTTTGTTCTTTGTCTTTGTTCTTTTATCTCCGACAACCCTCCCCATCCATGTGACCTCCTGCAGCTCCTACAACCCTCCCTATCTCTTTAACTTCCTCCAGCCCCCTACAAACCTCCATTTATTGTAGCCCGCTGCAGCCCCTACATCCCTTACCATTTCTGCAGTACCCTGCTGCACCAACAACCTCCATATCTCTGTAACCTCCTCCAGATACTTCAACTCTCCCCACCTATGTAACACACTCCACACAACTATCCATATCTCTGCAACCTCCTCTCTCTCCTGCTTTCCTCCTAATGCATTTGACCTCCTGCTGCTTCCACAACCCTCCATATCTCTGTACCCACCTCCAGCGTCTGAACACATTGCTAACCAAGTAACCCCCTGCAGCCTCTTCAACCATCCATATCTCTGTAACATCCTACAGCTCCTATAACTCTTCATTTATATATAACCCACTGCAACACCTGCAGCCCTCCATAACTCGGCAACCTTCTTCAGCTCCTTCCACCCCCCACTAACCTTTGTGATCTCCTGCAGCTGCTACAATCCTCCATAAACCTGTAAACTCCTCCAGCTCCTATAAACATCCCTATCTCTTTAACTTCCTCCACCCCTTGCAACACTCTATATCTCTACAACCTCACCCAGCCCCTATAACCCTCCATATATATGGAACCTCCAGCAGCCCCTACAACCCTCCCTATCTATATAGCAGTCCTGCAGCCACTACAACTTTCATATCTCTGTAACCAACTCGAGCTGCTACAACCCTTCCTATCATTGTAACCCACTGCAGCCCATACAACTCTCACTGTCTATGTAACATCCTGCAGCGCTTTCAAACCTCTATATCACTCCAACCTACTCCATCTCCTACATCCCTCCCAATCTGTGGTACATCCTGCAGCTCATACTACCCTACATATCTCTGTAAATCTTCCAGCCCGTGTAACACTCCATATATATGTAGCCACGTCGAGCTCCTGCAATCCTCCTTATCATTGTAACCCCCTACAGCCCCTGCACCCATCCATATCACTGCAACCTCCTCCAGCCTCTATAATGCTTTATATATTGTTACGACGGATGGTTCCAGTCAAAGTCCCCCCTGTCTAAATATATGATTCAGATTATGTTGGGAGCATCGCACTGTAAATTCAATCTCTTCATTCCACAGATCACGTAACATATAATTTTAATGTTTCTAATTTAAAGAAAGACCCTGCCAAATTGTACCATCTATTCACCCCCTCATGAAACTAACCAAACCAAGTGTCTTTAAATCAACAAATTAAAAGTTTGATTAGAAAATGAAAATTCTTAAACACTAATAAGACACAAACAACATTTGAAATAGAAAAAATATAGTCCTTGCAAATTTGCAGCCCATTGTTGCTTGAAGTTCTCACAGCCGTTGGATGGGGACAAAATAGGTTATTCAACAGTAGAACAGTCTGTCGTCGAAATCCAGTGGTAAGTGATGTTTTCCTTCTCTAGCGGTCTCCACAGTAGATCAACAACTCACAACCACTTTTAATAGAATCAATCTGGCTTTAGAGTGCTTGGGTGATAAAAGATTGTCACAGTTTAACTTCCCTTCCTTCTGGTTAAATTATCAGAGATATCAGTTTAGGCCTGATTTTTGCTTCTAATTTTGAGAGATAATAATAAATAAACAGACTAAATTCTCTTCCTCCAGTTTAAAATGGGCTAAGACTCTTCTTCAGGTGCTAACACATCGATGTCTGCCTGCTTCCTCTGTTAGAATACTCTGTTTGCACTATAAGACAGTTCAAAATTAAGTTGTAACAAACGTGTCTCGCGATGCTCAGTCCGAATGGCTATATCCAAGACAATGAGAATGCACTTTTTCGGTAACTCTTAAGGCCTGCTTGTTCTTAAAGCAGTATTGATACTTTACAGTCTTAAGGACACACCACATACTTCCCGGAGGGAATAAAAAGGATCATGACAGGATACGTAACCTCCTGCAGCTCCTACAACCCTCCCTGTCTATGTAACTTCCTTCAGCCTCTACAACTCCATATCTCTGCAACCTCCTGCACCCGGAATAAGCCAGCCACCCCCACCCACCCCGCCCCATATCTCTGAATCCTCCTGCAGACCCTGCAGTCATCCATACCACTGTAACCTCCTCCAGCCTCAACAATCCTTCTTATCTCTATCCTACGACAGCCCAGACTACCCTCTACCCTCCCTATCTCTGCGACATCCTCCAGCCCCAGCACCCACCCTCTACCTGTAAACACAAACAGCCCCTACAACCCACTGAGACCTCTGCGCTCCTCTAATTCCTGCATCTTGCAAACCCCAAATGAGCTCCAGCAGCCCACCGTATGACTCAGTGAGAGAGCAAGGGCTGGCAGTGAACATGTTGCGGGAAAGTAAGGGAGATAGACTAAATACCATCTCTCAAAAATGAAAGCAAATAATAGTAATCAACTGACAAGTGTAGATTTCCAGCATCTGCAGCATTTTGATTTTGTAAGAATAACTTTTGTTTTCAGCAATTGACCTAGTTGGGGTTTTGGAGAGACAGTAGCTTCTGATTCCATGTCTCTCCAGCAGGGGACGCTCTGACTCTCCTCCTGCCCCCTTTCTCTCCGCTCCTCCAAAGGTCACCTCATTGCCTCTGAGCTGCTACCTTTCGACATGTGTGATGCCCCTGCCCCCGCTATTGTATTTCTGGTCATCTGGCTGTGAGTCACCTCTTGTTCACTGTCCCAATGCTCTTTGGGATGTGTGAACAGCAGCACCCACCACCCACCCCCCCCATCCCGCCCCCTCCGCCCGCCGCCAATATATTTAGGATCATCCAGCTGTCGGTCAACTCATGTCCACTGTCCTGATGCTCTTTGGACTGTCTGACCACACCCCGCACCACCACCACCGACCCCCTCTCCACTATCCCCGCCCCGACACCCGGCTGCCAAGTTATTTCGCATCATCTAACCCTAACACTAACCCTAACCCTACCTCTTGCACATCGGGGATGAATATTAGATTCATGGACTGCAAACACTGGGACTTGCCTCTGGGCTGCAGTCAGTTTTGTTTGTTGATTAATTGAATAATTGATCTAACCGGACATCTCACCGCACTCTTGACCTGCTCTCTGAACTTGGACTGAGTCGCCCCATAAATAAATGTGTTTGTGCAGCAACTTAAATTCATCATCATCAATCCGACTTGTCGAAATATGTATTCGGAATCAGTGTAATCCCTGTGATTCCTTCCTGATATGGTATAATATAAGAATTCTATAACAAATACCAACCACAGAAGTATGAAGCTGCCAGATATGGTGAAGAGTAAGATCACAGACCTCCTTCTGCTCTCCATCTCTGGGTCACTGCAATTCTCTCCCTTGTTATGACCCCTCAACCCCTTGCGAACTCGATTGGCCACCAAAATGTGTCTGACAGTTAGAGCATTGAGCAACAGAATTAAAGCGATTGGGAGCAATGGGTTTAAAAACTTATCAAACACGCCAAACCCCACCCATACGGGATCTGTATAAGAGCTTGGCTTTGCAGAACAGAACCATGGTACTTTGCTGATTTTCTCTGCAGGTTCACAAGCAAAGTAAAATGGGACGTTTTGTAAGCAGAGCAGAATGCCGGTTGTTGCTAGAACAACAACTGCAGTTTTCTCAGTGCAATATTTTGTTTTCAGCTTCTGACAACAAATGGCCACAAATCGATCAAACGTGAAAGTGACGGTGAACCAGACAGAACAATCTGTGGCTGCGCGAATCAGAACAATGATAACATTACATACAGGCGTGATGTAAATTATAACTTCTGGGAAATAATAAAAATGGATCCTGAACAGTATGACCTCAGTGATAATGACCAGTAGATCCGTTGTTGCCATGGCCACCAGGTAGTGAGTGGTGCACGTGGAGAGGCCGCATCTTCCCCGGGACAGGATCACAATCGCCAATAAATTAACTGTAAGAGAGAGAATGGGAAAGAGATTGGAAGTAACCGATCAAATGCTCGAATTGTCTGACGCAGACAGTAAGCACAGACACAGACCATGCACCGGGATAGCAGAAAAATGGTGCAGATGCTGGAAATCTGAAATAAAAGCAGTAAGTGCTGGAAATACTCAGCAGGTCGGGTAGAATCTATAGAGGTAGAAGCAGAATTAACATTTCAGGTCTGTGACCTTTCATCACAACTGTTCTGAGCAAAGAATAGTCCATGTATCTGATACAAAGGCAACATATCTAGTACATGCTGCCAGAGCGACTACATTTGAGTGTGAAATATTCTAATGTTTGCACCACATGTCCACATGCCTAACATTTACAACAGTGTCCCTGCACAGGTGTCAGGATCAGGATACTCTGAGGATTTTCATTCCAAGAGCAGAGCTGCTGAAAAAGAGAGGAGTTCCACTGGAAATGGCGAGTGAATGAAACAGCACAAATAAATTCGAAGTGGGGCTCTCAGAACGATCCAGCCAGAGACGGTCGATGGATACCATCCGGGAAAAGGCTTCATAGTGTCTGCCAAGCAAGATCTCATCCATTGGGAGTTGAAGGACAGCTCGGCTTTACTGGACTTTGGACCAAAGAGGGGAAGACTGACATGTACAGAAATGTAAATGAACCTTTGTGGCAAAGCTCCGAGCTCTGAAGGAAGGAAGTGTCGTGCTCTGTGGGACAATTGGGACAGAAAGACTCACTGGATTAGTATTCGGAGCCTGAAGAAAGGAGGGAGACCTCTGAGGGGAGGATTTAATGTCAGTTAATGGTGAATACATTCAATAAAACCGTCATGACATTTAAGGTAGAAAGTGGGGAGATACATGATAGATTAATCAAAGAAAGGGCAAACTGTCTAGTTCAGATGGATTGCATCCATACATAGTTTGAGAGATGGGGAAGCGATAAGAGAGACACGATTATCTGTTCATCAATGTTCATCAGAGTAGGGAATAGTGCCGGAGAACTGATGGACAGCTAATGTGATTCTTGTATTTCAGACAGAAGATAGATAAATTTGAAGGAACTATAGACAATTAAGCATAACGTTACTGGTAGGAAAAATAATTGAATACTTATTCAAAGGTTTAACAGGAAAACATCCAGAAACACCTCGCAGTGTCGTATTATTGTTAATTATTATCATAAACGTGTTTGAATAATATCAAAAAGAGTAGAGAAGTGTAAAACAGTTCATGCAATTGACATTAATTTTCCAAAGGCCTTTGATAAGCAGCCAAACAGCAGATTCATGGCTATTGTCAAAAATAGTTGTGTTACGGGATAAGCAGCAGAATGGACAGCAAGCTGGCTTGAAAAATAGGAAACATGGAATACGGGTAAAAGTTTGTTCCTCAGATTGGCAGAAGGTGGGAAGTGGTTACCATAAGGATCAGCCCTAGGAATACTGTCATTCACCAGTTACAGGAATGATATGAACTCGGGCAGGAGGAGCACAATTTCAAAATTGGCAGAAAAATCCAAATTGAGAGTATAGTTAATACAGAGGAAGAATGCAACAAAATACCTGAAAACATTATTAATAACAGTTAACAGATTTGCACAATGGGAATTTTAATAGCAATTTTATTTCATTGCAGCTAAGTGTGAGTTGTTGAATTTTGGTTCGAAAAATAAGCTTCCCAAATAATCTTTGGAAGGTAAGAGTCCAAATCGTTTAGAAGGGAAAAGGGGTTCAGGGGTTTAGATTGATAAATCGTAACATAGATTAACACGACCATAAAAACACTAACAAAGCACTGGAGTTCATTTCCTGAGAAAGGAATTGTAACAGCCGAGAGTTGAATTAAACTCATATCGAACGTTGGTTATTCCACAATTAGCGTTCTATGTACAGTCCTGGACTCCATTTGACTAAAAGGCTTTATTGGAGAAGGTGCAATTATTTTAACCAGGACGATAATCGTACTGAGAGAAGTGTACTATTTGTTTCAACATTAACAGTTCATTAATATTATTACTCAATGCCCCTGGTCTGATGTCTGTCATGAAAATCTGATATGTGAGATACTTAGATACAGCTGCCTCTCCTCACTGAGACACACCTCATTGAGCTCAGGGAAGCAATTGTTGCTGCTAACATGTGTCGAGACGCTAAACCAGGCATAAGAACTGATTGGAAGAACCTTAGTCATTTGCAAAAGTGCATGTTTGAATAACTGCAATTCGATATTCATTCCGTGCATTAGCACGATAGTAAAAAGCAGCACTTTTGACATACAGATTCTCAGAACCGTTTTGGGGCAAGGCATTATTCAACGCTAAAAATACTTAAGTGTTCACAATAAATATAATCAGAATCCGAAACGTAATTTTACAGAGGATTATAATGCGTTAATAATGCTTCTCTGATGTGTAACTGTAAGGAAGTAGTTAACATCTGTTTCTGTTGGGGCAGTTCAATGGAAGACAGAGCAATACTGATACATTTTAATGTATACACTTATTAGCAAACATCAGCGAAAATCGTCCCCTTTTGCTGTCAATTACTTGCGTCAATCACACAGGCAACTCCAAGGAAAGGAGAGATCTGTCACCAGAAAAAATGATTTCAACACAGAATCGGATTGTACAATTGTCCTCAGTACAAAACGAGAGTGACACATGCTCCCGGTAATACATGACCACTGGGGTCAGGTGTTCCACTCCAGTTAGTGACCACACTCAGTACACTCCTAAAACTGACAGGTACTCCCAGTAATACATGGTCACTGGTGTCAGGTGTTCCTCTCCAGTTAGTGACCTGCACACAGTACAAATCTATAGTGACAGGTTGTCCCATTAATACATGACCACTGGGATCAGGTTATCATTATGGTTACTGATAGGTTAACAGGCACAATTTCATAGTTGCGGATGCTCCCTATAGTACATGGTCACTGACATAAGGAATTCCATTTTAGTTAGTGACTGACATGCAGTACAATTCTACAGTACGTCAGGTGTCCCATTCTGGTTAGTGACCCACACTCAGTACAAATCTACAGTGACAGCTACTCCCAGTAATACAATGTCACTGGGATCAGGTGTTCCACTCCAGTTAGTAACCCACAGTCAGTACAATTCTACAGTGACGGTTACCCCCAGTAAGAAATAGCCGCTGGGCCTTGTGTTCAACTACAGTCAGTGACCAACACTCATTTCGATTTTACACCAAGTGATACTCCCACCAGTACCTTCACTCTTATAATTATTCTTACTGATCTCCAAGTCAATGTTGCACAGTATTCCAAAAATTCTGATCTGTGAGAGAGCCAGTCAGTTACAAACAGAGGTTTATTCTCAGCTCAGTCAATGAAATAAAACTAGAGGGATAATTTTATATTCGATACAGGAACTTATCAGGTGTCTGTATACTAGATCAGTATGTAATATTATCTGCCAGAGGGTAAAATTATAGGCCAGCTCACAGCCAGATTTACTACTTACCGGGAGCACCAATGATGCCAAGGATCAAGTAATATATTTTCAAGATACTATAAAATGTTGCAATCATTTTCTTCGTGAAGTAATCCGTTCGTTCTTGGTACAGGCAATCCCGCTGCATTAAATTCTGAGGCAATATATTTCCAGAGCCTGTTATTTATAGTCTGTGGGATCTCCACGGAGTATTGATGTTGCCACATTGTTCAACCTGTTTTTTTTTTAATTGAACAAACAGATTATGACGTCAAGCTCAGTCTGTGTTGTGATCGAATATATTTATTTTGGAGATTGTATTGGCAAACTTCCAAGACTGGAAAATTCTCATCACATCATATAACTAATGCAAATTCAAAGCTGTATTCGCCGAGCAGTAAGGTTGTCCTTTCAAACACTGTCGGTCACACCTCCAGATGCCATGATGTTTCAATTATGTTCTTCACTCAATTGTGGTTCGGGTGGTGAAGGGCAGGTTGCAGTCATCGTCCATATGGGCCTTGAGCTGCAGGATCTCACTGTAAAAATGCGGAGAAGCCCTCTCGAGCCTTCTGTACAGATACAGGATGAGACAATACAAACCCTTGAGTCTATTATGCAGGAACAGGAGGAGGCCAGTCAGCCCCTCGAGCCTCTGCTGTCTTTTCATTGACTTGCGCGGGAAAGGAGGAAGTTGAGGAATAGATGAGAGTTTTAAGGCCTCTTGGCAAGGAGTGGGGGTGGGGGTCATGGATTTGTTTGCATTCGCCTGAGAGGAGAAAAGGGATCTCATTATAAGGTCTCATCCTAAACAGCATCTCAACACTACTGCACTCCCTCATTACCTCCGCTTCGACACGGCAGAACTCCATCAATACTGACTCTGACCGTGCAGCACTCCCTTAGTACTAAGCCTCTGACAGTGCAGCGTTCCTTCAGTACTGACAGTCTGACAATGCAGTGCTCCCTCATTCGTGCCCTTCCGACACAGCATCACTTGCTTATTGCACCTCCATCAGTGCTAGTCTCCCTTAATGTGGCACTCCCTTAGTACTGACCCTCCAGCAGTGCCACATTCACTGAGTACTGACTTCCGACGGCACAACATACCCTCAGTACTGACCATCGGACAGTGCAGCATTCCCTCAGTACTGGTACTCTCAGTAAATCTGAAAACGGGGAGCTTTATTCACAAGACTTTTCAAGTAGCGGGCGGGTTGAGAGTGCTGATTAAATATGCCGGCTGGAGCCTAGGATTTATAAGTAGAGGTACAGCATGCAAAAACTTGCAATTACACTAAACCTCTATAAAACACTAATTGCGTTCCAGGTGGAGTGCTGTTTCCAATTCTGGGCACCAAACTTTGGGAAGGATGTCAAGGTCTTGGAGAAGGTCCTCGAGGCGATTGACAAGGATGGTACCAGGAATGAGGGAATTCAGAGAATGTGGAGAGACTGGAGATGCTGCAATTGTTCTCCTTAGAGCAAAGATGGTTCAGAGGAGACTGAATCGAAGTTTTAAAATTCATAAGCTTCTGCTGGAGTAAATAAGGAGAAACTGTTTCCAGCGACAGGAGGGTCCAAAGCCAGAGGGGCTCAGATTTAAGGTAATTGGCAAAGGAACCAGGGAAGGAGATGAGGAGCATTGTTTTTATGCAGTGAGTTATTGTGATCTGGAATGCGCTGCCTGAAAGGGTGGTGGAAGCAGGTACAATAGTAACTTTCAAAAGGTGAATTGGAGAAATGCGTGAAGGGGGAAAATTTTACAGGGAAGGAGCAGTATGAATGCGAGACTTGCTGGATAGCTCTTTCAAAGAGTCAACGCAGGCAGGCTGGGCTGAAAGGCCGCCTGTGCCGTATAATTCTGTGCTTGGGTGTATTATTCAGAGTTAGGGAGAACGCTGGGTTCAGCATGATGCACCCATTGCAGGTACTAGGGGAGGACTCACTTCTGCGTGGCTCACATGAAGGATCTGGTGAGATCGGCAAAATTGGGTGATTAAAGTCGAGACTTCCAAGTTTGAGCACATTCAGAATCACTCTACAGTTTCCAACCTCATCGTCCCGCAACCCCAGACAGCCCGATTCTAACTCCTTCCGAAAATCCACAAACAGGATTGCCCTTGCAGACCCATTGTTGCAGTCTGTTCCTGCCCCACTCAACTTATTTCTTCCTACCTTAACTCGATCTTTTCTGCCCTGCTACAGTCTCTTCCCACCTACCTCCGTGACGCTTCAGATGTCCGACGTTATTTTGTCAATTTCCAGTTTCCTGGCCTTAGCCGCCTCCTCCTCACTATGAATGTCCAATCTCTCTACACCTCCATCCCCCACCAGGATGGTTTCAGGGCTCTCTGCTTCTACCTTGAACAGAGGCTCAACCCGTCCCCGTCCACCACCATCCTCCTCCGCCTGGCTGAACTTGTTCTCACATTGAACAGCTTCTCCTTCATAGAAACAGAAACAAAGAAACATGGAAAGTAGGAGCAGAAGTAGGTCATTCGTCGCTTCGGGACTGCTCTGCCATTCATCATGATCATGGCTGATCATCCAACGCAGTAGCCTGTTCCCAGTTTCCCCCCATATTCTTTGATCCCTTTCACCCCAGAAGCTACATCTAACTCCTTCTTGAAAACATACAATGTTTTGGCCTCAACTGCTTTCGGTGGTAGCGAATTCCACAGGCTCACCACTCTCTGAGTGGAGAGATTTCTCCTCATCTCAGTCCTGAAAGGTTTACCCCGTATCCTTAGACTATGACCCCTGGTTCTGGACTCCCCCACCATCGGGAACATCCTTCCTGCATCTACCCTGTCAAGTCCTGTTAGAATTTTATAGGTTTCTATGAGATTCCCCCCTCATTCTTCTGAACTCCAGCGAATGTAATCCTAACTGACTCAATCTCTCCTCATATGTCAGTCCTGCCATCCCAGGAATCAGTCTAATAAACCTTTGCTGCACTCCCTCCATAGCAAGAAATCCTTCCTCAGATAAGGAGACCAAAACTTCACATAGTATCCCAAGTGTGGCCTCACCAAGTCCTCAGCGAGACATCCCTGCTCCTGTACTCGAATCCTTTCACTATGAAAGCCAAAATACTATTTGCCTTTTTTACCATCTGTTGCACCTGCATGCTTACCTTCAGTGACTGGTGTACGAGAACACCTGGTCCGGTTGCATATTGCCCTCTCTCAGTTTGTAGCCGTTCAGATAATCATCTGACTTCCTGTTTTTCCTAACAAAGTGGATTACCTCACATTTATTCACATTATACTGCATCTGCCATGCATTTGCCCACTCATGTAACTTGTCCAGAAGCCTCTCTGCATCCTCCTCACAAATCACCTCCCACCCAGTGTTATGTTATCTGCAAACTTGGAAATATTACATTTAGTTCCCTCATCTAAATCATTAATGTATATTGTGAATAGCTGGGGTCCGAACACCTATCCCTGCATTACCTCACTAGTCATTGCCTGCCAACTTCAACTCCATTCACTTCCTTCATGTAAAAGGTGTTGCTATGGGTACCCGAATGTGTCCTAGTTATGCCTGACTTTTTGTGGGATGTGTCGAACATTCCTTACTCCATTCATACTCATGCCCTCTCCTCCAACTCTTTTCCTGGTAGATTGATGACTCTATCTGCGCTGTTTCCTGATCCCGCCCTGAACTGGAAAACCTTTATCAACTTTGTTTCCAATTTCCGCCCTTCTCTCACGTTTACATTGTACATCTCTGACACTTGCCTTCCCTTCCTAGAATTCTCTGTCTTCATCTCTGGGGATAGGCTGTCTACTAATATTCATTAAAAGCCCACCGATTCCCACAGCAACCTCGACTACACTTCTTCAGACCCTGCCTCGTGTAAGGACTGCATTCCATTCTCCCAGTTTCTCCATCTCCAATACATCTGCTCTGATGATGCTACCTCCATGACAGCGCTACTAATATGTCTTCCTTTTTCCTCAACCGAGCATTCCCCTCCACTGTGGTTGACAGGGCCATCAGCCATGTCCAGCCTATTTCCCGCACCTCTACCCTCACCCCTTCCCCTCCGTCTCAGAACCGCGACAGGGTTCCCCTTGTCTTCAATTTCCACCTCACAGCCTCCACATCCAAAGGATCATCCTCCGCCATTTCCGCCACATCCATCGTGATGCCACTCCCAATTACATCTTCCCCTCGCTTCCCCTGTCAGCATTCCAAAGGGATCCTTCCCTCCGAGACACCATGGTCCACTCCTCCATTACCCCCACCATCTCATCCCCTTCCCAGGGCACTTCCGCCTGAAATCGCAGGAGGTGCAATACCTGCACTTTTATCTCTTCTGATTTCACTATCCTAGGCCCCCAAACGCTCCTTTCAGGTGAAGCAGTGATTTACTTGTACTTCTTTCAATTTTGTATCCCGTATTCGCTCCTCACAAGGTGGTTTCCTCTACATTAGGGAGAACAAACGCAGATTGGGTGTCCACTTTGCAGAACACCTCCGCTCAGTCCAAAAGCATGACCCCAACCTTCCGGTTGCTTGCCATTTCAAGGCAACCCCGTGCTCTGATGCCCACATCTCTGACCTGGGCTTGCTGCAGTGTTCTGGTGAACATCAACGCAAGCTCGAGGAACAGCATCTCATTTACCAGTTAGGCACACTGCAGCCTGCCGGACTGAACACTGAGTTCAATAATTTGAGCACGACGCCCCCCTCCCCCTTCTTTTTATTTTCAGTTTTTTTTCTTTGTTTCATTTTTTTCTTTTTATTTTATTTTAGTTTGTTTCATCATTCATTCTTCTTACCATATGCCTGCCCACTGTATTTTTCATGTTTGTGCTTTGAGCCAGGGGTGTTCAATTTTATTTCCATTAACACCCTCTCTGCAGAAACACTTTGACTTTTAGTACACCATTAACATACCTTTTGCCTTTGCTCCGTTGCCTTCTTGTCAATTATTCTCTGTGACCTTGCCCTATCAACACCTTTATTTTTGTTATCTCTTGCCCCACCCCCGCTTTATTTGCTTAAAAGCTATTACATTTCGAACCTTTGCCAGCTCTGATGAAGGGTCACTGGCCTGAAACGTTAACTCTGCTTCTCTCTCCACATGTGCTGCCAGATCTGCTGAGTATTTCCAGCATGTCTTGTTTGTGTTTCAGATTTCAAGCATCCGCAGTATTTTGCTTTTATTATCCCATTAAGGACCGGCATGCCAGAGCTACTTCACCATGACTGTTGCATTTTTTTTCTGATCAGCAATAATCACTCCCTTGCTATGGGACCCCGAGCTCCACGTTTAACATGGCGATGTCCTCGTTACCTTGTGGCCACTTCCAGTGCCTCCTCGTCGGCTTGATTTAAAGGACCACTGGTCCTGGCCGTCGACCACCACTTGTGGGCCCTCTTCGTCTGAAAGAGCAAGGATGCAGATATTGAACATTGCCAAATGTAAACATCACGGTTCAACTAACATGGGCACTTCATCAACACCTGGACGATGCTTTGTCTGGCATCCTAACTCAAACTGTTCTGGTTCTAAGTTGCTCTGAGGTACTAACGACGTAGACCTGATTCACATATGCAACCACCCATCTGCCATCACGCTGCTATGACCTCCCTGTCTATGAAATGGCAGTGGCACCCATGTGGAAAACAGTTTAGTGACAACCAGATCACACCAAACGATTTGGAAACGTGCCACTTAACTTTGTTGAATGCAAGAGATCATTGACCCTCTCCCTGCACAGGACCTAGTTTTGTTTTGTGACTCCAGGGCTGCCAACAACCGCTGCAACCTCTGTCTAGGCTCCCTTGGTCAGGCGGGAGGTTCTCTTCTTGTCATTGCTGTGGAAAATGACCTCTCGCCTTTCCTTCATAGCATGGAGGAAAATAAGCAGGGAGAGATCATTACTGAACCAAGTGGCCAACATTTATTGGACCACTAACATGATCAGAAGGATCCCTGTGTGGCGACTTGCTGAGTTTTATCCTTTTTGGTCAGCACAGAAGTGTTGATTTAGTGAACTTCTATAGGATACAGGGAGGCAGCAAATCCAGGACTGGTAGGCTTTCGAAGACAGCGCCAGCACCTAGTCCTACATCAGGTGAGGTCATGAACAGCTTCTACATGTCTGCCACCTCCACATGATTGAGGAAGATGGCAGCCTCCATTATGCAAAATGGCGACCCGCCGCATAATTGCAGAAGCTCGGGTGATCACGAGAGAAGCGGGAGACCCGCCATTTTGCACATCCGCCACCATTTCCGGCAGCATGATCATGAAATTCAGTCCTTTGTGCGCTCAACACCCCATTGACTCTGCGTGTGTCCCTGCGTGATCACTCTCCCCCCACCACCACCCCCCCCCCACCGTCCCCCCGCACCTGCCACCACCACACTGTCTCTGTGTGATCTGCTCCCGCTATCTCTGTCGGCTAACCCCCCCCCCCCCCACCCGGTCGCTGCATGATCACCACCCACGACTGATTGCACCAGTCTTCCTGGCAAGTCCCGCCTCCTCCACCCACCTATTCAGCAAAGGCCTGCACTCATGCAAACTGTTCACGCATTCGATTGGCGAGCTTCCACATAAATCACACCAACATCATTCTTCCTCCACCTCTCCCTTACTGCCGCTGGCTGCAGGAAAGGAAGACTGGTGATTGTTCAGGTACAGGCAGCACTGCAGCAACCCTCTGCAGCAGATGTGAGGAGATGATAATAGCACGAGTAGAGATTGAAGAGAGAATCTGAATGCTGTTCAACCTGCTGTCCTGCAGGGATTCTTTGACTACTCTCCACACCGTGCTTTCTGATCCCATTACTTCTGGTCCACCAAAGGTCATTCTTGCACTTCGCCCTGCGACTCCTCGTCAAGCTCAGACCTGCCACATTTTCCAAAACATCGTCCAAGGGGCGGGGCGTCGTCCTATTACAGCTGGATGTGTATTCAAAGGGGTGCCTGAACCATTCTGTTTCTGTCTTATAGAGTACAGTCATAAGTCTGTGAGGGGGCGGGTTTGTGCACACCCCGAACATTAAACACCTCCCGTTAGAGGAGTATTCTGCCAAGATAGGCGTGACCTAACATTTTCAGCACAGAAACAGGCCATTGGGACCAAAAGGACATGCTGGTGTTTGTGTTCCACTTGGTCCTCCTCCTCCCCTTCTTCATCTCACCCCATCAACATATCCTTTAATTCCTTTCTCCCTCATTTTATTATCCACCTTACCCTTTATTCCACTGACACTATTCAGCTCAGCCTCTCCCTGTGGTAGCGAGTTCCACATTCTCACGGATCTCTGTGTAAAGGCATTTCTTCTGAATTCTCGACTGGATATATCAGTGACTGTCTCATATTCATGGTGCCTAGTTCTAGTCTGGCCCACCAGTGGAAACACCTTCTGTGCGCCTACCCTACCAAACCATTTCATACTGTTAATGATCTTTATTAAGAGGTCATGCCTCAGCCGGATTTCTTTTCGAGAAAAGAGCCCCAGCCTCTTCAATATTTCCTGATAGTAGCAACCTTACAGTTAATTCTTTCCTGATAGGTAGAACCAGCTGCGTTATCTAGAATCCATTTCGTTATATACATCTTCAAATGCCTTGATGTGGGTGTCACTGTTAAGGTGGAATTTATTGCCCGTCCCTAGTAGCACCTTGGCAAGATGGTGGCCAGCCCCTCTGATGAACCACTGCACTTAGTGTGGTGTATGTAAACCCACACTGCTGTTTAGTAGGGAATCGCAGGGCTGTGACATGCTACAATGAAGGGATGACCAATAATGAGTATGACTCAGAAGGGAATTTGCAATGGTGGTGCACCTGTTGCCCTTATAATTTTAGGTGGTACAGCCCGCAGGTGTCTCCAACAGTGCGAGCAAGTGGCACTTACTTAACAATAACCTGCTCACCGTTGCTCTGTTTGGGTTCCACTGGGGCCGCTGGGCTCCGAAACTCATTACAGCCTTGTTTTCCCAATGATGGACTAGAGAGCTTAGTTCCAGAGGTGACATGAGAGGGACTGCCCTTGATATCAAAGCAGCATTTGACCGAGTGCAGCATCAAGGAGCCCGAGCAAAATTGAAGTCAATGGGAACCACAGGGGGAGATCTCCACTGGTTTGCGTCATGCCAAGCACAGATGAAGATTGTTATGGTTGTTGGAGACCAATTATCTCAGCCCGATGGCATTGTTGCAGTAATTCCTCAGGGTAATTGCCATGACCCAACTATCTTCAGTTGCTTCATCAATGACATGCTCTCCAACAGAGATAATTCAGGAGAAATGTCTTACCACACTCAAAGATCCATGCACATGCACAACAAGCTCCCTCTGTTCCTTCACAAGCTTTAGAACTGCACAATTGTGCTCATATTCCCCTCACCCTATTCCTTCTGCCAAAATACATCCCCTCACACTTGTCTTCATTAACTTCCATCTGTCACTTATTTTTCCCATTCTGCTCGGCTATGTATGTCTTGTTGCAGGCTGTTCATATCATCCTCACTGTTTGAAGCTCCTTCTAGTTTGGTATCATCAGAAAAATTTTAAATGCTGTTATGAATTCCAAGATCCAAGTCATTTATATAGAGCTTTCAAAAAAGAGCGGCCTAGCAGTGCCCCTTATGGAACACCACCGTCTACCTTCCTCCAGTTTGAACAAAAAAAACAACCATTCATCATGACTGATCCGCCGATTTCACCTGCCTCAGTTTTGTTAACTAGCCTTTTTATGTGATATTTTAACAAACGTATTATTAATATCCATATAGATAAAACAAACCACCTTCCCTTCATCAAGCTTCACTCATATTTCATCAACGAATTCAATTAGATTGATCAAGCATGAATTGCCTTTCACAGATCCCTGCTGGCTATCATTATTTAACTCAACCTCTCCAAGTGCCTGTTGATATTTTTCCGTGACTGTTTTGTTTTTCTGAATCCTTACCCATGACTGATGTTAAACTGACTGGCCTATAGTTGCTCACAGTGTCCTTTCACCCTTTCTTGAAGAAGGGTGTTACATTTGCCACTCGTAATACTCTGACACCTCCCCGGTATCAAGGGAACATTGCAAGATTATGGTAAGCCCTTCCTCTATCTCCAACCGCTATTCGATTGTTATTTTCTCTCTTAGCCAGTCTTCTTTTGCTCTAAACTTCCTTTCCCAACTTATTGCATTTGGCCTGGTTCTGACTTGAAGACTTCACCTGACGTACATCATACATCCTCTTTTATGTTTCATCATGATCTCTCTTTCCCTCGTCATTCAAAGAGCCCTGTTTTTGGTTCCCCGACCTTTCACCCTTGTTGGAATGCACCTAACCTGTAACTGAAACATTTCTTCATTAAATTAATCAGTTGTTCCATAACAGCTTTTTTCCTGTCAGTCTTTAGTTCCATTTTACTCTGGTTAGATCCATTCTCATCGCATTGAGATTAGTCCTGTTCAAATCTTAGAGGTTCTAGCATATACCGTTCCTTGCATTTCTGCATTACGTGTCTAAACTTTATATTCCGATGATCACTCTTACCCAAATGTTCCCCCACAGACACTTGGCCCACTTGTCCCAGCTAATTCCGCAGCACCAGATCCAGCAATGTCTCTTTCCTAGTTTGACTGAGAACATACTGATCAAGGAAATTCTCACGAGCACATGGCAGAAATTCTTCCACATCCTTTTCCCTTTAGTTTAACATTGCTCAAATTGATATTTCTGTAACTAAAGACCCCCAGAAAGTCCATAGTTGTTGCACGTCTCTGTGATTTATCTGCAGAATTGCTCCTCTCTCTCTCTCTCGTTATTTGGAGACCAATAAAATACCCCCAGTAGCGAGATCATGCCGTCTTTTGCTTTTCAACTCTAAGCAAATGAATTGTGCCCTTGCACCCTCAAGGACATTCCCTCTTTCCAGCTCTATAATGTCATCCCTAATCAGTACTGTGGGAACACCACTTACAATCCGAATTAAACTGATTTAGTGCGAACAGAGGAAATCAGTGCATGGCATCAAAGAGAGAAAGATACAATACTTTGGCCGCATCATTCGAGAAGGTAGACAGAGACAACTATTGGAAGGAAGATCGATGGACAACGTAGGAAAGGAAAGAAAGGAAGATATTAGGTGAGATATAAAATGGAATGAATGCAGTTAACCTATGTAGAATGTATAGGGATAGTACTGGAAGGACAGACGTGGAGATCCATGGCAATTCGCCTTGTAGGAAGAAGATAACAACAACGAATGAACTGGATGTAAACAGAATGTGATCCTCAAACATTTTTACAAGATCTTGATCATTACAGCAGAGGTGCCAAATTCCATCATCGAGTAACGTATGAGTAAAATAAAGCAGAAGTGATAAAGAATGAATCTGTTTAATTGCATAGCTAATTTTTGTACAGGAAAATGTGTTGTTTTGCAGGAAGTTTTTATTACTCCATAGGGGCGGGTGGGGGAGCTCAGAAGCAAAAATGTTGACAATCCTTGCAATGGGAACCTAGTTGGAGAAACACTTGTGGAGCAGACCAAACAAGAAGGCATAAATATTAGAGATTCACTAAGAAATCCAATATATAGTGTTATGACAGAGGTGCGAGGAGTGCACTGTTAATTGTAATTCCACTTCTCCATAGGTCACAACATATATTCTTCCTTCTCCCACTTACCGATGGTCAATCAGCAACTCTATTTCTATTCCAGAACAAAACACACCAACGAGGCTTCTTTAATAAACAACAACAAACTCAGTTTATTCGAAAATAATGCTTAACCAGTAATGAAGTAAAGATTAAACACACATATTGATATATCAAAGTTCCGTTTTTACCTTAGCCTCTCACCCTCACTCACACACATACACCAGTTAATTCGAAAAAATATGTTTTTGGTTGGTGTTTTAGTGCTCCATTAAAGACAAACGACACTTGGGCTCGGTACCTGCGCATTCTTGAAGAAACAACAGATGAAATGCATTGTGTTCCAAAACTCGCATGCAGTCTAGCCTTTGAATAGTCATAGATGGGTAACTGCGATCTTTTAGAACAGTTCTTTTCAGGTGACATTGAGAATTAATTTAGTTGGCTTTTCTTCAAAGACATAGAAGAGATGAGTTGAGACAATGGAATTCTCAGGGTTTTTTTTAGAGAAGTGCTGGAAGGCTGAGCTGGGTTTTGGTCTTCCTTCCTTTCTTGGGGATTCTCTTCTCTCCTTGGAAGTTCTCTATATTTTTATACAGTTCACCACAATTGGAAACAATTGGAAAACGAAACAAGCAACAGGTCAACCTTTTGACCTCCAGCAATCTTGATCTGTCACTTCTTAGTAAACAACTTCTCCAGCTGTCCAGATTTCTCTGTTGTTTATTGAGCCGGGAGTCAGGTGGTTTCCCGGAAAGGCTTGCTTTCCTCACAATACGTCGCAATTCCCCTTAAAAAAAACTTTCCAGGGACTGCTTTTCAAAGTTAAGTGATCTTTGTATCACCACCTTTCAAAACCCCAAAGTTTAATATTTCTTCAATCCTTCTAAAAGGAATCCTCAAAATATATTTAACCAAACAGAGGCACATTCGTAACAGAAGTTCTGCGGAATCTTCTTAGAGCGTGGAACTTGCTACCACATGGATGAGGCGAATTGCAATGATGTTTTTAAGCCAAAGCTGGGTAAACACAGGTGGATGAATGGATAGAAGTGAATGATAATAAGGTCAGGTGAAGACAGGAAGGTGGAGGCTTGTTTCGAACATAAACGCTGGCACAGACCTATTTGAATAAATGACCTGTTTCTGTGTTATAGGTGCAATGTGACTTGTTGAAGATCCTGTGCAGGTTGAAGCAGAATACAAACATTTTCCAATACAGACCATCTCCCAGGTGCAGAATGCAACTATAAAGGACTCAGAATTTGTCGATTAATTTTGTTCAGGTCTCCTGTGTGGCAGGTATGAATTATATCACTGAACTACAAAAGCTTGTCTGGGAGCTGTCTCCATGGGCATAATTCTGATTATGCAAGTATGATCAGTTATGACATTTAACGGTCAGTGCAATGGGGCGTTCCTGCATTGTAAACTTCACGCTGGTCCATAATGGATTTTAACCCAGCATTTGGGCACTCTAAACATTAGCACACACCGAACAGAATGCAGACAAGTCACTTCACACCTGCTGTGTTTCACTTGCTCAGTGTTTCCGGCAGTTTTAACTTTTTATCTTCCATTGATTACACTCTACCAGCCACAGCTACCCTCGTTGTCCCTCTCACTCCCACCATCTCTCCGTCACTTCCCCATTCACCGCATCGAAACTTCCTGGTTAAACAGCAACTATCATCAGCTGCTCCGCTCCAATCCTATTAACGTAACAGGAAAATATTCCCAAACTGACATTTCCAGGGAGTTTCATTCAGCCCAGGTGAAGAGAAGATTGCTTCATTGAAAGAAGAAGGGGGCCAGTTCTCGTGTGCAGGCAGAGGGCCAAGTATGGGTTTACTGCCATTAGTTTGAGTGATGTGAGGTCAGAAGCGGAATCCCCCCTCTGATTCTCTAACCTTATAATTCTGCTAAATATCCAACTCAATGCAGCTGCATTAGCTCAGTTGGGGAGGGTTGGATAGAAGATCAAAAGGAGCCTCCTTTCCTCAAAATATTCCTACTCATTTGGAAAATTTCCAAATATTTCCATGAGGAAATGGTTTTCTTTCCTCCTTTCTTCCTTCCTTTCCTTCTTTCTTTCTTTCTTTCTTTCTTTCTTTCTTTCTTTCTTTCTTTCTTTCTTTCTTTCTTTCTTTCTTTCTTTCTTTCTTTCTTTCCTTCTTTCTTTCTTTTTCTTTCTTTCTTTCTTTCTTAATCTTTCTAGCTCCACCTCTATTCTCCACATTTCAATTCTCTTCATCTCTCTTCTTTCTTTTAGAATTTAGAACATTACAGCGCAGTACAGGCCCTTCGGCACTCGATGTTGCGCCGACCTGTGAAACCATCTGACCTACACTATTCCATTTTCATCCATATGTCTATCCAATGACCACTTAAATGCCCTTAAAGTTGGCGAGTCCACTGCTGTTGCAGGCAGGGCGTTCCACGCCCCTACTACTCTCTGAGTAAAGAAACTACCTCTAACATCTGTCCTATATCTATCACCCCTCAACATAAAGCTATGTCCCCTCATGTTTGCCATCACCATCTGAGGAAAAAGACTCTCACTATCCACCCTATCTAACCCTCTGGTTATCTTATATGTCTCCATTAAGTCACCTCTCCTCCTCCTTCTCTCCAACGAAAACAACCTCAAGTCCCTCAGCCTTTCCTCGTAAGACCTTCCCTCCATACCAGGCAACATCCTAGTAAATCTCCTCTGCACCCTTTCCAAAGCTTCCACATCCTTCCTATAATGCAGTGACCAGAACTGCACGCAATACTCCAGGTGCGGTCTCACCAGAGTTTTGTACAGCTGCAGCATGACCTCGTGGCTCTGAAACTCGATCCCCCTACTAATAAAAGCTAACACACCATATGCCTTCTTAGCAGCCCTATTAACATGGATAGCAACTTTCAGGGATTTATGTACCTGGACACCAATATCTCTCTGTTCATCTGCACTACCAAGAATCTTCCCATTAGCCCAGTACTCTGCATTCCTGTTACTCCTTCCAAAGTGAATCACCTCGCACTTTTCCGCATTAAACTCCATTTGCCATCTCTCAGCCCAGCTCTGCAGCCTATCTATGTCCCTCTGTACCCTACAACATCCTTCGGCACTATCCACAACTCCACCGACCTTCGTGTCCTCAGCAAATTTACTAACCGACCCTTCTACACCCTCTTCCAGGTCATTTATAAAAATGACAAACAGCAGTGGCCCCAAAACAGATCCTTGCGGTACACCACTAGTAACTAAACTCCAGGATGAACATTTGCCATCAACCACTACCCTCAGTCTTCTTTCAGCTAGCCAATTTCTGATCCAAAGCTCTAAATCACCTTCAACCCCATACTTCCGTATTTTCTGCAATAGCCTACCGTGGGGAACCTTATCAAACGCCTTACTGAAATCCATATACACCACATCCACTGCTTTACCCTCATTCACCTGTTTGGTCACCTTCTCGAAAAACTCAGTAAGTTTTGTGAGGCACGACCTACCCTTCACAAAACCGTGCTGACTATCGCTAAAGAACTTAATCTTTTCAAGACGATTCTAAATCCTGTCTCTTATAACCCTTTCCAACATTTTACCCACAACCGAGGTATGGCTCACAGGTCTATAATTACCAGGGTTGTCTCTACTCCCCTTCTTGAACAAGGGAACAGCATTTGCTATCCTCCAGTCTTCCAGCACTATTCCTGTCGACAATGACGACATAAAGATCAAGGACAAAGGCTCTGCAATCTCCTCCCTGGCTTCCCAGAGAATGCTAGGATAAATCCCATCTGGCCCAGGGGACATATCTATTTTCACACTTTCCAAAATTGCTAACACCTCCTCCTTGTGAACCTCAATCCCATCTAGCCTAGTAGTCAGAATCTCTCTGAATCTTCTACCTCTGTATTTATTTACCCTTTACAGGCACTTTTAGCCGACTGAGTTTATTGACACACATAACAAACGTGTGTATTATTTTACACACTTCAGTGAATTGCATACATATTTGCTCCTCAATTTCCCGCTGACTATCCGGGGGTCTATCATAAACACCTAGTAATGTGGCTGTCCCTTTTTTATTCCTAAACTCTACCCATAAAACTTCATTTGATGCCCCCTCCAAGAAATCGTCTCTCCTTACTGCAGTAATTGACTCCTTGTCAGTCGTTGGGAAAATGATGGGAACTATTATCAGAAAGTCCTAACGGAGCAGGTTGTGCTCTCATTTTAATTTTATGTGTGTCTGGTGCTACTCCTGGCATGTTCTCTTACACTCCTCATTGGACAATGGTTGGCTTTATGGTAATGGTCGGGCGAGGGAAATGCTGGGCACGAGTTTAAATACTGTGGTGGAATACAATTCTCTTGCTCCTGATGGTGCACAGGACCTCGTGCAGCTTTGAGCTGCCAGATCTGTTCTGAATCTATCCCATTAAGCATAGTGGATTCGCCATACAACACGATGGATGGTGTCTTCTTTGTGAGGACAGGACTTTGTCTCCATATTGACTGTGCAATTGTCACTTCCACTATTACTTTAACTTGCACTTGCTTCAATGACAGGTAGATTTCTGAGTTCGAGGTCAAATAAATCTTTCCCTTTTGTTGATTCTTTTTTTTCTTTAGAGATACAGCACTGAAACAGGCCCTTCGGCCCTCCGAGTCTGTCCAAACCAACAACCACCCATTTATACTAATCCTACATTAACCCCACATTCCTTACCAATCCCCACCATTCTCCTACCACCTATCTAAACTAGGGGCAATTTACAACGGCCAATTTAGCTATCAACCTGCAGGTCTTTGGCAGTGGCAGGAAACCAGAGCACCTGGCGGAACCCCACGCAGTCACAGGGAGAACTGGCAAATTCAACGCAGGCAGTACCCAGAACTCAACCTGGGTCACTGGAGCTGTGAGGCTGCGGTGCTAACCATTGCGCCACTCTACTCTCTTGCCACCTAACACAGGCCCAGACTGGCAAACACGTCCTTAAGGAATTGACTGGCTCAGTCTGGAATGTTGTTGCCGAGCCACTCATGGTGATGCATATTGAAGTCCCCCATCCAGAGTATATTCTATGCCCTTCTAACACTATGTTTCTTTCTAGCTGTGTGAAGAACACTGATGCATCAGCTGAGGATGAGCAGATGGCTTCCATGCCCGTATTTACGGTGATGTCAATAGAATTCATAGGGTCCGGATTCAATGTTGAATAATCCCAGGGCAACTGCCTCTTGACTGTATACCACTGTTCCACCACGGCTGGTTGGACTGTCCTGCTGGTGGGACAGGACATACCCTGGGATGGTGATGGAGCATTCTGGGGCATTGTCTGTAAGATATGACTGGCTGAGTATGACTATGTAAGTTGTTTGAGTTGTCTTTGTGACAGTTTTCTCAACTTTGCCTTTTGTTAGTAAGGAGGAGTTTGCATTGTTGACTGAGAGGGTGTACCTTTGTCGTTTCCACTGCCTCGAGCATGGCTGGTATGTCCTATTGTATTCTTATTCAACCTTTCTGTAGTGGGTTGATGCAACTGAGGGAATTGCTGAGCTATTTCAGAGGCCATTACCAGTCAACCACATTGCTGTGGATCTGGAGTCAGATGTGGGTCAAACCTAACAAGGATGGTAAATTTCCTTCCTTGAAGGGCATAAGTGAACAAGACGAGTTTTCACGACAATCTGGCAGTTTCACATTCCTCACTACTGAGACTATCATTTTGTTGTAGATTTATTCATGAGTATCTACGAATCATGAGTGAAGCCTCAGGCTCACTCGTCCAATAACATTCTCACTTTGCAATTATTCTCATTAATTATTAAATTGAACCTGATAACAATGAGCAAGTGAAATAAGTTACCGTTAATTGTCCAATTGTATGTTAGAAAGGCACTAATTCATTTGGCTCCTTATTGAATTTGTTGTTGTCAGGAGTGCATGCGGTTAAAATGGTTAATTGTTCAAGTGGAGATGATAGTCCATACACCCTTGAAGGATGTAACAATTAATTAATTAAATGTGAAAATATTTAGCAAACGACTGTGGGAGAAGTTACTGTTATTTACATTTGAAACGGCAAATAATACCCTGTTGTATAAAGTTACAGTTAATTGATATATTGGGCGGATAGAGTACACATGGGAGCACTGCTGCATTTAATTGTTAATTTGGTCGTGATAACCGATACAAAGGGAATAAAGTTACTGTTAATTGTTTAATTGGACATGTTACGAATCCATAACGGAACAAAAATATAGTTAATTGTTATATTGGGCTTGGCAACAATATAGGGGTGAATTACGTTGGTGTTCATTGTGATATTAGTCTTGTAATAAAGTTGCAGTTCGTTTTTAGAGGCATTCAAAGGGGGATTAGGTAGTTAATTGATATATTAAGCTTGATGGAGTACACATGGGAAATTGGCTACATTTATTTGGTCAATTGTCTTGATAAGCAAGGAGGAATGGATAGGGTTATGGGGAGAAAGCGGGAGAATGCTGATTTAGAGAGCCAGTGCAGATATCATGGACTGAATGGACTCGTTTTATATTTTAACAATTCTGAAAATCTATGATTCTCTGATTTTGTTTCAAAGGTGCAACAGTTTTTGCAATCACAGATGATAAAAGGAAAAAATGCCCGCTCAAAATGAATATCACTCGACAAATATGTGTGCAGAGAGCCAAGTTGCACCTAAGAAAATGTACAAACCATTACCGTTCGGCACACTGAGCAACAAGCAAACAGGACAATTTTCCAGTATTGCATACAATCGAGGCAATTAGGAACCTGATGTGATGCAAGTGATGTTGAAAATGTCAAATGGGAAATCAAAATACAAATAATCAAAGGCTGCTTCTCTAGTCAACTCTGCCAAAACGCATATGAAAAAGATAGGAAGGTGTCAGCGTGGTTGGAGTTAGCAAGATCACTATTGCTTTTAGATTCCAGAGCTACTGAAGATGAGGCTGCTAACAGTAACTACTACACTCGAATGTGGCCTCCTGTGGACACTATTCATTGTTCACGTGCCAGGAAACCGCCATCAAAGCAACAGCAGCTGTCTCACAAACAGAGTTCTGACTTATCCAAAGAATCTTTACACTGTGGCAGTGTTTATCAACATAGGAGTGTGTCTTGATAATGGTAAACAGTGAAAAGCCTATGGAAAATTTTACCACTTCGGTCGTGTTTGTCGCTCATCATCAAAATCAGTGACTAAGAACAATATGAACAGAAGTCTGTCACACATGCATACCACAGCAAAAAGGTGACAGAATGTCGTCAATGTAGAGGCCAATGCCCCTGAACATTCTTTCATCCTCTCTCTCAATTACAGCAAACTGTCGCGTGTTACTGTGACCATTGTCTGCTCAGACATCGATGCTGTCATATACAGTTTTAAGGAGAGAAGAGTAGGTCCAAGTAGGTCTAAGAGTCGTATTTGAAACTTAAATAAGGAAAATTATGAGGACGTGAAAGCAGAGCTAGCAAAATAGTAACTGGCAAAATAGGTTAAGGGATTGGTCAATAGAGATGCAGAGGTAGACACTTAAGGGAATATTTCAGAATGCACGGAATAGATATATGCCAATGAGAAAGAAAACAAATCCAAGGAGAGGACCCACCATCCGTGCTTATCTACAAAAAGTTAAAGATAGTATCAAACTTAAAGAAAAAGTTGCACAAAGATGGGTGGCAGGTCAGAAGATTAGACAGAATATAAAAATCAGAAAAGAAAGACTCAACGATTCATAAGGAGGGAAAGAAGACAGTACAAGAGAAAGTTGGCTGGAAACATAAAAGCAGATAGGAAGATTTTCTATAAATCTTTTTAAAAAGAAAATAGTTAACAAAGTGAGCTTTGATCTGAGGGAAAGTGAGTCTCGGGAGTTAACAAGGGAAAATAAGGAGATGTCAAATGAATTGAACACGTATTTTGCATCGGTCTTCACTATAGAGGATACATCTAGCATTCCAGAAATAGCTGTAAATCAGGAAATGGAAGGGAGGGAGGAACTGAAGATCATTGCAACCACCAGGGAAGTAGCACTGAGCACATTGTTGGGGCTGCGGGTTGACAAGTTCCCGGGTCCTGAGGGATTTCATCCAAGGGTCTTGGAAGAAATGGTTTGTGAGATATTTGATGCGTTAGTTTTAATCTCTAAAATTCCCGAGATTCTGGGACGGTTCCATAAGATTGCAAAGTAGCCAATGTAACTCCTTTATTCAAAAAGGGAAACAGGTCAGTTAGCTTAACACTTGCCATAGGGAAAATGTCACAAACTATTATTAAAGACATTATATAATGGCACATAGAAAAATTCAAAGTAATCAGGTACAGTCAATATGGTTTTGTGAAAGGAAAATAATGTTTAACCAATTTCTTGGAGTTCTTTGAAGAAGTAACGTGCTGTTGATAAAAGGGAGCCGGTGGAGGTACTGTACTTAGATTTCCACAAGGCATTTGATAAGGTAGCATATCAAAGGTTATTGCAGAATATAAAAGCTCATCGTGCAGGAGGTAACATATTGGCCAGCTAACAGTAGGGTCATTTTATGGTCGGCAAGACGTAACTATGGTGTGCCACAGGGATCTGTGCTGGGACCTCAACTGTTTACAAATTATATAAATAAATTGGATGAAGGGACCGAAGGTATGTTTGCTAAATTTGCTGATGATGCAAAGATAGGTACTTTCCAACTTCCACCAGTGTGAGGTAATACCTTTTACCTCATACTCACTGTTTTATGTGTCTGTAGCCAGCTTGCTGTCCATTCTTCTGCTTGTCTCTTAGCTCCACCTGCTCTGAGACTAGTTATGAGTCTGCTTAGTGTTACCTTATCGAAGGCCTTTAGAAAATCAATCTATATTACACCGATTGTATTGGTCGTATCCACTCCTTCTGACATTATTCAAAGAGTTCAATACATTTGGTCAAATATAACGTTCCTTTGGCAATATGTGATGACCAATCTTCATTTTATTAGGTGAGTTCTAGATTTATTTTTACTTCTGTTACATCTTTGAATATGGATTCCATTATCTGCTAACTGGTCTATATTTCTTTGCACTTGCTCTATCTCCAGTTTTAAACATAAGAATTGCATTAGCTGTCCATCAGTCCCCTGACACTATTGCTTATTCTGATGATTATTAATGAATAGATAATCGTGCTTCTGCGATCTCTTCAATATATATTTCTTTTTCTTAGTATTTGGTATTGCAATCCATCTGTAGCAGAGAGATTTTGTTTATTCGTTCATGGGATGTGGGCTTCGCTGGCTAGGCCCATCCCTAATTGCCCTTGAGAAGGTGATGGTGAGCTGCCTTCTTGAACTGCGGCAGTCCATGTGGTGCAGGTATACCCACAGTGCTGTTAGGAAGGGAGTTCCAGGATTTTGACCCAGAGACAGTGAAGGAACGGCGATACAGATCTATGTCAGGATGGTGGCTTGGAGAGGAACTTGCAGATGGCGATGTTCCCAAGTGTCTGTTACCCTGACCCTAGGTGGTAGAGGTCGCAGGGTTTGGAAGGTGCTGTCTAAGGGGCTTTGGTGCATTGCTGCAGTGCACTTTGTAGTTGGTACACACTGCTGCCATTGTGCATCGGTGGTGGAGGGAGTGACTGCTTGTGGATGGGGTACCACTCAAGTGGGCTTCATTGTACTGGATGGTGTTGAGCTTCTTTAATGTTGTTGGAGCTGCACCCATCCAGGCAAGTGGAGAGTATTCCATCACACTCCTGACTTGTGCCTTGTAGATGGTGGACAGGCTTTGGGGAGTCAGAAGGTGAGTACTTGCCGTAGGATTCCTAGCCTCTGACCTGTTCTTGTAGCCACAGTATTTAGATGGTTACTGAAATTCAGTTTCTGGTCAATGGTAACCCCCAGGATATTGATAGTGGGGGATTCAGCGATCGCAATGCCATTGAATGTCAATGGGCGATCGTTAAATTCCAGCTTGTTTGAGATGGTCATTGCCTGGCATTTGTGTGGTGCAAATATTACTTGACACATTTCGGATATTGTCCAGGTCTTGCTGCATTTCTACACGGACTGCTCCAGTATCTGAGGAGTCACGAATGGTGCTGAACATTGTGCAATCATCAGCAAACATTCCCACTTCTGACCTGATGATTGAAGGAAGGTTATTGATGAAGCAGTTGAAGATGGTTGGGCCTAGGACACTACCCTGAGGATCTCCTGCAGTGATGTCCTGGAGCTGAGGTGATTGACCTACAACAACCACAACCAGCTTCCATTGTGCTAGGTATGATTCCAACCAGCAGAAAGTTTTCCTCATGATTCCCGTTGACTCCAGTTTTGTTAAGGGTCCTTGATGCCACACTCGGTCAAATGCTGCCTTGATGTCAAGGGCAATCACTCTCACCTCACCTCTTGTGTTCAACCCTTTTTGTCCATGTTTGAACCAAGGCTGTAATGAAGTCAGGAGTTGAGTGGCCCTGACGGAACCCAAACTGAGCGTCACTGAGCTGGTTATTGTTAAGCAACTGCTGCTTCATAGCAGTGTCGATGGCAACTTCCATCACTTTACTGATCATTGATGGCTCGGTAATTGGCCGGGTTGGACGTGTGCTTCTTGCAACATCTCTTTGATTCTTTATCAAATATCTCCCCCTTTCGACCTTAAATATCTTCAATATTTAGTTGAATTTATTCATTATTAAATGACAGATTCTTTCTACCCCTCTGAGATCTCTCTCTCTCTCCCTTCTTCAGGTTCTGAACCCTCATCCATGCCGTCATTGTACCCAGACTGTCCCACAGCAAACGAAATTTTCTTTCTTCTCAGCTTGGAGCTATCTTCTAGATGTCCATTTACAATTCCGTCCATGGCAGTCTGCCGCTCTCTGGTACAAGGTCCAGTAAACTCACACTGGCCTTAATCTCACAAATTCCAGGGAAGGGGAGAGGAAGTTTCTGAAAATTTGCCCTGGGGAGAGGTCTCCTAAACTGTCTAGGGAGGACGCGAGGGAGTCTCCAATCATTTGCCATGGGGAGGGATCTCCTACAATGCAGCTGAGTCTGCGCCAAGGGAGGTAAATGGGGACTGTTTGACCATTTCCATTGGGCGGGGTCTCCTATCATGTAGTGTATTCTGGGTCGGCAAGCGTGAGGGTGTCTGATCCTCAAGCCCTGGATGGGGTTCTCCAATGCTGTAGCAGGGTCAGAGTTCATAGAAGGAGAGAACAAGTGTCAGATCTTTTAACCTAGGGTGGGGAGTTCTTATCATGTAGCATGATCTGAGACTGTGGTATGGGAGGGGTAGAGTGAGCATCTGATCATTTACCCTGAGGAAAGGTCTCCTATCTTTTACCTTCACCTGAGTCCAGGGATGGGGATAGGAAGCGTCAGATCATTGACCCTGGTGAGGGGTCGCCGATTCTTTATTTGGATCCAAGTCCAGGGAGGGGGTGACGGGGGTTGGGAGTGTCTCATCACTTACCCTGGGGAGAGGTCTCCCCATTCCAGTGTGGTCCAGGTCCAGGGAGAGGGAGCAGAAGCATCGGACTTTAACCCCGTGAGGGTTCTCCTATCCTGTTGCGTGGTCGCAGTCTAGACATGGGGAGGAGAAGTGTCTGATCCTTAACCCCAGGGAGGGGTCTCACCATCCTGAAGCCTGGTCCGTTCTGGGGAGTGGAAGAGGGAGTGTCTGATACCCAAACCTAGAGATGAATATCCTATCCTGGAGCATGGCCTGATTCCAGGCAAGCAGGAAGCAGTTTCTGATCCCCAACCCCAGGGAAGGGACTACTACCCTGAAGTTTGGTCTGCGTCCAGAGGGGAATGGTAAAGAGGAGTCGTTGAAGCCAGACACGATGGGAGGACCTGAGCTCCTGGACGTCAGCACCCAGGAGGCTTGTCTGATCCGGGGAGAACTGGTGTAAAGACAGATGAGGCTCCAATTAATGGAGGTGATTTCATCCCGGGGCTTGGGGTTCCAACCCCAGGGGTACAGCGGTCCAGTTCAGCGTGGTGAGGTCGAATCCAGTGATGAAGTTCAATCCTGGAGATGGTGTATTCCAATACTGGAGGGCGGTGAGGTCCAACTGGGGGAGGTGGGTTCTGATCCCTGGGCATGTGATCCCAGGTTGGGGGCAGTTGATCCCAAAGAAGGGCTTGATCCCAAGGGGCGGGGAGCACTTCCAATGCCCAGTTCCAGGTGTCTTTGTGTGCAGCATGGGGTATAACAGCAAAACACGGCTGGACAGAGTTAAACTTATAAAACGCATTCATGGCCGGCACAGACTCGCTGGGCCAAAGGACCTGTTTCTGTGGTGTATAACTCTATGACTCTAAATCAGAGACTTCCAGCATTATTAACATTTTTAAATTGCCAACCCTCCCCCTGGGCACTGTTGTGTGCTGGTTACTGTCCCGACTCTGTTAAACCTGGAAGTCAGCAGGTCGAAGATGGGTTGGCATCCAATTTGAGATTTTTGTTTTAGATTTTAACCTCTGACCCGACGCCAACGCACCTGCTTTGAGTGTTACCATCCTGCCCTTACACTCTGGGTCAGACACTCAGAATGTTTGATCAGTAATTTCCAGTCTAATTTCCCATCTCTCTCTTGCAGTTAATTTACTGACGATTGTGACCCTGTCTCGAGGAAAGTGCGGCCTCTCCACCTGCACCACTCGTTATCTGCTCGCCATGGCCCTGGCCGATCTACCAGTCCTTATCACTGAGGTCATACTGTATCGGATCTGTGATTACTATTTCCCAGGATCCTTCCTGGACATCACCCCTGTTTGTATTGTTCTCGCTGTCCTGATTCGTGCAACCACAGATTGGTCTGTCTGGTTCACCATCACTTTCACATTTGACAGATTTGTGGCCAGTTGTTGCCAGAAGCTAAAAAGAAATTATTGCACAGAGGAAGCTTCGACTGTAGTTCTAGCAGTAACCTGCATTCTGTTCTTTTTAAAAAAAACATCCCCTTCTACTTTATATTTGAACCTGTACAGATAATCGACAATGTACCGTGGGGTTGTGATGCAAAGCTAAGTTATTATACAGAGCCCTGGTGGGTGGCATTTGATTGGTTTGTTACATTATCAGCCCCATTGCTCCCATTCGCTTTAATTCTGTTTCTCAATGCTCTAACAGTCAGACACATTTTAGTGGCCAGTCGGGTCCATAAGGGACTGAGGGGTCACAACAAGGGAGAGAATCGCAGTGACCCAGAGATGGAGAGCAGAAGGAGGTCTGTGATTTTGCTCTTCACTCTATCTGGCAGCTTCATACTTCTCTGGTTGATGTATATTATGGAATTCTTATATTACCACATTACAGGAACAGATCCTGGGGATTACAACGTTTCTGAATATATATTTATAAAAGTTGCATATATACTGCTGATTTTAAGTTGCTGCTCAAACACATTTATTTATGTGGTGACTCAGTCAAAGTTCAGAGAACAGTTCAAGAGCACGGTGAAATATTCACTGACATCAATTATTCAATTGTTGAAAAACATAAAACTGAGGGAAGCCAAGAGGCAGGATTCAAGTGTTTCCTGTACGTGAATATGATATTTATCTCCAAAGTCCAGAAGATGACCGATAGCTGGCTTACCCAACATACACTGGCAGGAGGGCCGATGGTCACACACGCCGAAGAGCAGTGAAACAACAGGCAAGATGTGATTGACATTTGGATGACCCAAAATGCAATGGTGGGCCAGCGGGCAGGAGGTGACCAACGCCTGGATGACCCAAAATAATCTCATGGGCGAGGTAATATACAGCAAAGGACAGTGGGGTACCGAAAAAGAGGCAGCTGCACTGGTGGGAGGGCTGAGGGTGTGTCACACATGGATAAGAGCTGCGGGGCGGTGGGCAACAGTTGTCCCCGAGAGCAGCGGACAGAGGTGGGGTCGGAGGAGAGCCAGAGCGTCTCCTACAGGACAGGAGGGGAAACAGCAGCCAAGGACGGGATCCTCCACCTCCACTAATTTGAGTCTCAGCTACCCATATCTGTTCCAAAAGCAAAACTTGATGTTGCTGAAACAAAATGATGCAGATGTTGTACATCATCTCCTGTAAATTGATTATTGTCATTTGTTTTTTTTATGTGGAAACACTTTATTGAGTGCGTTTTCCTTCCAGTCCCACTGTCCATTCGCTGCCATCTCTCTCTCTCTCTCTATCTCCCTTTCTCTCCGAGTCGGATGTTGCTATGGGAGGCGCGGGGTTGTGCTGTCTGCATCTGGACAAGCTCAGTTGGGTGGTAGGGGGAGACAGATCCTGGGGCAATGGCGCACATCCGGACTCAGCACAGGACCAGGTAGACCCGGGGTCTTAGTTTGGTGGCTGCTGGAATGAAAGGGTTTGAGTTCCTTCCTGGTCCCTAGGTTAGCTGATATTAGTATCTCTTCAAGTTACGCCTGTCTCTCTTTAAAATTTTCTCTTATCTCCCATCCTCAAAAAAAAAGAACCCCTTGACATCTCCATCTATGCAATCTACCATCCTGTCTTCTACCTCCATTTCCACTCTAATGTCCTTGAAGTTGTTAAAATATTTACTTTTTTATTTACTTGTACTTCTTTCAATGTAGTATACTGCATTCGCTGCTCACAGTGTGGTCTCCTCTACATTGGGGAGATCAAGCGCAGACTGGGTGACCGCTTTGCGGAACATCTCCGTTCAGTCTGCAAGCAGGACCCTGAGCTCCCGGTTGCTTGCCATTTCAACACTCCCCCCTGCTCTCATGCTCACATCTCTGTCCTGGGATTGCTGCAGTGTTCCAGTGAACATCAACGCAAGCTCGAGGAACAGCATCTCATCTACCGATTAGGCACACTACAGCCTGCCGGACTGAACATTGAGTTCAATAATTTCAGAGCATGACTGCCCCCCACTTTACTTTCATTTTTAGTCATTTTTAGTTATTTTTTCTTCCTTTTTTTTACATTCCTTTTTACATTTTTTACAATCTTTTTTTGCATTTATTTCATTTCATCTTAGTTTGTTCAGTTTGCTTACCCACTGTTTTTTTCAGGTTGTTTTTCTTCAGGTTTGCACTTGCTGCTGTTCAATATTCAGTATATTCACACCTAATCTGTACTAATGCTTTGTCTTTCAACGCACCATTAACATATTGTTTGCCTTTGCTCCGTGACCTTTTGGTCAGCTATGTGGCCTGGTCCAATCTGCACCTTATCCTTTGTTATCTCTTGCCCCACCCCCACCTCACTTGTTTATAATCTGTGACTTTTCTAATATTTGTCAGTTCCGAAGAAGGGTCACTGACCTGAAACGTTAACTCTGCTTCTCTTTCCACAGATGCTGCCAGACCTGCTGAGTGAATCCAGCATTTCTTGTTTTTGGTCCTTGAAGTTGTTGTTTACTTGCAAATCCGTTGCAATATTTCCAGGAACTCCAGACCTGAATCCCTTCAGTCTGGTTTCCGCCATGCGACAGAATTGAAAGATTTCCTTTCAAAGTCAGGAATTACATCTTAGGTGACTGTGACAAAGCTAAACCCTCCTCCTCGTTCTTCTTGACCTGTCTGCAGACATGTAAAGTTACAACACGCAGCTCTATCTCATCAACACTTCTCTCGACACATCCAAGATCTGAAAATCATCAGGCTGCTTATCTGACTTATCTGACATCCAGGAGTGCATGAGTAGAAATTTCCTGCCATTAAATATTGGGAAGACTAAACCCATTACCTTCTGTCCCGATTACAGCTCCGTACCCTAGCTACCAGATTCATCCTGCTCAGTGATGCTCAGTTCGGGTTCCACCAGGGCCACTCAGGTCCTGCCCTCATTAAAGCCTTTTTTCAAACATGGCATAAAGAGTTGAACTCAAGGGGTGATGTGAGAGTGACTGCCCTTGACATCAAGGTTGCTTTTGACTGAGTATGGCATCAAGGAGCCATAGCAAAATTGGAGTCAATGGGAATCTGGGGAAGCTCTCCACTTGTTGGAGTCGCAACTCGTACAAAGGAAGATGGTTGTGGTTGTTGGGAGTCAATCATCTCAGTTCCAGGACATCACTGCAGGAGTTCCGCAGGGTAGTGTCCTAGGCCGAACGATCTTCAGCTGCTTCGTCAATGACCTTCCTTAAAACATGAGGTCACAAATGGGGAAGTTCACTGATGATTGCACAATGTTTTGCACAGTGGCGCAGTGGTTAGTACCGCAGCCTCACAGCTCCAGGGACCCGGGTTCGATTCCGGGTACTGCCTGTGTGGGGTTTGCAAGTTCTTCCTGTGTCTGCGTGGGTTTTCTCCGGGTGCTCCGGTTTCCTCCCACAAGTCAAAAAGACTTGCAGGTTGATAGGTAAATTGGCCATTATAAATTGTCACTAGTCTAGGTAGGTGGTAGGGAAATATGGGATTAGTGCAGGATTGGTATAAATGGGTGGTTGATGTTCGGCACAGACTCGGTGGGCCGAAGGGCCTTTTTCAGTGCTGTATCTCTAATCTAATCCAATTCGTGATTTGTCAGATTTTGAAGCAGTCTGTGCAGAAATACAGCAAGTCCTGGGCAATATCCAGGCTCGGCTGATAAGTGGCAAGCAACATTCCCACCATACAAGTGCCAGGCAATGACCATCTCCAGCAAGAGAGAATCTAACCATCTCCCCTACTCATTCAATGGCATTACCATCGCTTAATCCCCCCACTATCAACATCTCTAGGGGTTACCATTGACCAGAAACTGAACTGGAGTAGCCATATAAATACCGTGGCTACAAGAGCAGGTCAGAGGTTAGGAATCCTGCAGCTGGTAACTCACCTCTTGACTTCCCAAAGACTGTACAGTATTTGCAAGGCAACTTTCAGGAGTGTGAAGGAATACTCTCCAATTGCCTGGATGGGTGCAGCTCCAACAACACTCAAGAAGCTCGACACAATCCACGACAAAGCAGCCCACTCGATTGGCACACCATCTACACATATTCACACTTTCCATCACCGATGCACATTGGCAACAATGTATATGATCTGCAAGATGCACTGCAGCAATGGACCAAGGCAACTCAGGCAGCACCTTCCAAACTTGCGACCTCTACCAACTAGAAGGACAAGCACAGCAGACGCATGGGAACACCACCACCTGCAAGTTGCCCTCCAAGTCACACACCATCCTGACTTGTTACTGTACCACCTTTCCTTCGCTGGGTCAACATCCTGGAACTCCCTTCCTAACAGCACTGTGGGTGTACCTACCCCTCATGGACTGCAGCGGATCAAGAAGGCAGCTCACTAGCACCTTCTCAAGGGCAATTAGGGGTAGGAAATAATGGCTGGCCTGGCCAGCGACGTCCATATTGCGTGAAGTGAATAATAATTTTTTTTTAAATCCTTCTCCTTGGCAACTGGCTGTGGCAGAACCAGACTGCTCACAATCTTGGTGTCGTATTTGACCCCGAGCCGAACCTCCAATCACAGTTATGTGCCATCACTCTGATCGTCTACCTTCAGCACCATAATTTTGTCTGACACCCTCCATACATCCGACGCTGTACCACTTAGCAATGGCTTATTTACCTCTAGACTGCTCGATTCCAATACATTCCTGGCTGGGCTCCTACATTCCCACCTCTGTCAACTTAATCATCCAAAACTCTGCTGCACATGTCCTCAGATGCAGCAAGGCGCCCTCATCCATCATTTGCCGACCTACATTGATTCCAGTCAAGCAATGCGTTTGTTTTAAAATTTTTATCCGTGTTTTGAAATCCCTCCATGGCTTCACTCCTCATCACTGCAGTCTCCTCCAGCTCATATATACAACCATAGCACTGTAATCTTCTCCAGCCCCTACAGTCGTCCCTCTGACTGTAATCTCCTCCAGCACCTGCAAGTGTCCCTATATCAGTGTAATCTGTTCCAGCACCCACAACCCACTGCATCTCAGTAACATTCTCCAAGCCTACAGCTATCCCTACTTTGTAACCTCTGCCGGAGCCTACAACCTACCCTATATTTGTGAACTCCTCCAGTCCCGACAACATTCACTATATGTCCAACCTCCTGCAGCCTATACAGACCACCAGGATATTTGTGTTCCTCAAGTTCTGGCTTCTTGAGCTTTCTGATTTTTATCACTGCACAATGGCACTGGTGCTTTCAGCTGCATGCGCCCGAAATTCTGTAATTTTCCCCTAATCCTCTCCGCTGTTCACTCTCTTCCATTAAGGCACTACTCAAAGTCTCCCCCTTTGACCAACCTTTTGGTCACCTGTCCTATCATCTCCTTACATGATTGGTGAGACATTTTGTTATATAATACTCCTGTCATGTTTCCTGAGATGTTTTCTTATGGTAAAGGAGCTATATATTTATTAGTTGTTGTTAACTCCCTCTCAAAGTTTTCTTTCACAAGCTTAAATCTAATTTTGGCATGAAGCCTCAACCTAATCTTATTCCTAAACCGAACACCATCCGTAGCCCGAGCGTTAAATGTAAACCTAACCTTAACACAAAGTGTAACACGATCCAAATATAGCCATAGCATTAACTAGAAGCATAACCCTAACCCAATCTCTCGGTTTAGCAGGAACCTAACCCTAATCCTAGCCCTAATCCGAACGCTAATCCAAACAGCAAACCGATCTCTAACCCTCAATCTAAATATCAATGTAACCCTTTCCCTAAACTCAACGTTAAACCTATCCCTAACTCTCACCCGAGCTCAATCCTCACCCTAAAGTTAAGAACAGTGCTGACATTAATTCTAGCTGGAACTGCAACCCTTCCCAAACGCTAACGCAATCTTTAGTGCTAATGCTATCCTATCCCCAAATATAGCGCAAAAGCTACTGTCACACTAATTCTAACCCGACCTAACGTTAACCCTAAAAATTACATGAACTCAAACACTAACACTGACACTAATGTCGAGCCAATCATAACCATAATTGTGACCTTAACCTTAACAACAATGCAACCCTAAGCCAAACATTAACTCCAAAACTATCCTCAGTGTAACCCCTAACCATAACCTTAACTGGAACCCAAATCCCAACCCTATCTCTGACCCTCACCCTCACCTTATATGGAACCCGAACACAAAGCATAACTGTAAGAGTAGCAATAAACTTAACACTAAGACTAACAACTGCCATAAACCAAAGGGTAGCCGAGTTCTAATCCTGTCTCTTGACCAAGCCCGAGCCCTAACTGTTACTCTAAACCAAATCCGACCACGACTGACATCACAGTGCAGCAAGTGATGCGTTGCAAGGGGAGCCAGCTGATTGGTAAGTAGGAACAGGTGGCTATTTCTACCCTTTTTTAATACTTTCAATGCCCGAAGTAAAAGTAAAGGCAGGGAATTTAGATTGTAGTAGACAGTGTTTGGAGTAGAATAAGGTCCCTCGTGTCATTAGTACTCTAAATTAAAATGAGTAACTAAGGAGCTTAATCTAAGGCTAAGTCATGGCAGGAAATGTGTCCAGCTGCAGCAACTAGCTGACTGCATTGTGCAGCTGGAGCTGCGGATGGACTCACTGTGGAGCATCCGTGATGCTGAGGACATCGTGGAGAGCACGTTTAGCGAGGTGGTCACACCAAAGGTAATGGCTTCAGAGATCGGAAAGGGATGGGTGACCACCAGGAGGAGTAGTAAGCGCAGGCAGGTAGTGCAGAGTTGCTCTGTGGCCATCCCTCTCTCAAACAGATACCGCTTTGGATACTGTTGGGAGGGATGGCCTCCGAGGGGAAAGTAGCAGCAGCCAGGTTCGTGGCAACATGGATGTCTCTGCTGCACAGGAGGGGGTGAAAAGGAGTGGGAGAGCCATACTGATAGGGAATTCAATCGTAAGTGGAACAGACAGGCGTTTCTGTGGCCTCAAACATGACTCCAGGGTGGTATGTTGCCTCCCTTATGCTCGGGTCAAGGATGTCATGGAGCACTTGCAGGACATTCTGAAGGGAGAGGGTGAACAGTCAGAGGCCATGGTACACATTGGTATCAACGATATAGGTAGAAAGAGGGATGAGGTCCTGAACCAAGAATTTACTGAGCTGGGTAGCAGATTAAAAAGCAGGACCTCAAAGGTTGTAATCTCAGGATTGCTCCCAGTGCCAGCGAGTATTGCAATAGGTGGATAGAGCAAATGAATGCGTGGCTAAGGAGATGGCGCAGGAGGGAGGGCTTTAGTTTACTGTATCACTGGGTCTGTTTCTGGCAAAGGATGGACCTGTACAAGTTGAATGGGTTGCACCTGATCCGGAACGGGACAAATACCCTGGTTGGGAGTTTCTAAGTACTGTTGGGCGAGGCTGGGGGAGGGGAGGTTTAAACTAATTTGGCAGGGGGATGGCATACAGAGTGGAAGTACAGTAGGGGGTGATACACAGTCCAATATAGAAGAGAAACTGAGTCAGTCTGGAAGGCAGAGCAAATATAGACCAGTTAATGCACAAGTGAAAAATGCAAGGCTGATAGTATCTATTTAATGCAAGGAGTCTTAGCCGGAAGGCAGATGAATTGAAGCCATTGATTAGTACATGTATTATGATATTATTGTGATCGCTGAGACATGGTTGTGGAAGGGGCAGGAATGGCAGCTCAACATTCCAGGATATAGAATCTTCAGGTGAGAGGGTAAAAGAGGAGGTGGCATTGCACTGTTGATCAAGGGAGTGATTATTGCTGATCAGAATAAAATGCAGTAGTCATGGTGAAGTAGCTCTGGCATGCTGTCCTTAATGGCATAATAAAAGCAAAATACAGCAGATGCTGGAAATCTAAAATAATGAAAAAAGAAATGCTGGAAATACTCAGCAGGTCTGGCACCATCTGTGGAGAGAAATGCAGAGTTAACTTTTCAGATCAGTGGCCCTTCATCAGAGCTGGCAAAGGTTAGAAATGTAATAGGTTTTAAGCAAATAAAGCGGGGGTGGGGCAAGAGATAACAGAAGTAGAGACGTTGATAGGGCAGGGGCACAGAGAATAACTGACAAGAAGGTCATGGAGCAAAGGCAAAAGGTATGTTCATGGTGTGCTGAAAGACAAAGTGTTTCTGCAGAGAGGGTGTTAATGGAAAGAAAATTGAACAGCCCTAGCCCAAAGCACAAATATGAAAAATACAGTGGGCAGGCATATGGTAAGAAGAATGAATGAAGAAACAAACTAAAATAAAATAAAAAGAAAAAATGAAACAAAGAAAAAAAACTGAAAATGAAAACGTGTGTGTGTGGGGGGGCGGGGGGCGGGGTTGGTGTGGTGGCGGCGGCATGCTCTGAAATTATTGAACTCAATGATCTGTCCATCAAGCTGCAGTGTGCCGAATTGGTAAATGAGATGCTGTTCGGCAAGCTCGCGTTGATGTTCACTGGAACACGGAAGCAATCCCAGGACAGGGATGTGGGCATGAGAGCGAGGGTGGATGGGAAGTGCGGGGTGTGGGTTGCGGGGTGAGGGGGGTGCTGCAATGGCCAGCAACCGGAAGTTCAGAGTCATGATTACGGATTGAGCGAAGTTGTTCCGCAAAGCAGTCACCCAGTCTGCGTTTGCTCTCCCCAATATAGAGGAGACCACATTGTGAGCCACGAATACAGTATACTACATTGAACGAAGTACAAGTAAATCGCTGCTTCACCTGAAAGGAGTGTTTGGGACCTTGTATAGTGAGGACAGAGGAGGTAAAAGTGCAGGCATTACACCTCCTGCGATTGCACATGAAGGTGCCGTTGGAAGGGGACGCGATGTTGGGGATAATGGAGGAGTGGACCACGGTGTCACAGAAGGAACGATCCCTTCGGAATGCTGACAGGGGAGCGGAGGGGAAGATGTGTTTGGTAGTGGCATCACACTGCAGGTGGCGGAAATGGCGAAGGATGATCCTTTGGATGTGGTGGCTGGTGGGGTGGAAAGTGAGCACAAGGGGAACACTGTCACCGTTCGGGAGGGAGGGGAAGGGGTGAGAATAGAGGTGTGGTAAATGGGCCGGACATGGTTGAGGGTCCTGTCAACAACAGTAGGGGTGGGGGGCGCGGGGGTGGCGGGGTGGAATCCTCGGGTTAGGAAAAAGAAAGACATATCAGAAGCGCTGTCGTGGAAGGCAGCATCATCAGAGCAGAAGCGTCGGAGATGGAGAAACTGGGAGAATGGAAAGGAGTACTTACAGGAGGCAGGGTGTGAAGAAGTGTTACCGTGGTAGCTGTGAGTTTCGGAGTGCTTTTAATGAATATTATTAGACAGCCTATACCCAAAGATGGAGGACAGAGAATTCGAGAAAGGGAAGGGAAGTGTCAGAGATGGACCATGTGAAGGCGAGCGAAGGGTAGAAATTGGAAGCAAGGTAAATAAAACTTTCCAGTTCGGAGTGGGAGCAGGAAATGGCACTGATACAGTCATCAATGTATCAGAAAAAGAGTTGGGGGAGGGGGACTGAGTAGGAATCTAACAATGAATGTTCTACATGTCCCATATAAAGACTGTCATAACTAGTACCCATGCGGATACCCATAGCAACCCATTTTGCTTGAAGTAAGTGAGTGGAGGGAAAGATGAAGTTGTTCAATGTGAGAACAAGTTCGGCCAGGCGGAGGAGGGTAGCGGTGAATGGGGACTGGTTGGGCCTCTGTTCCAGGAAGACTTGGAGAGCCCTCAAACCGTCCTGGTGGGGGATGGAGGTGTCGAGAGATTGGGTCTCCATAGTGAAGAGGAGGCGGTTGGGGCTAGGAAACAGGAAATTAACAAAATTATGTCGGACGTCAGAGGAGTCACGGAAGTTGTTCGGAAGAATCTGGACTAGGGGAGAAAAGGTAGAGTCAAGATAGGAAGAAATAATTTCAGTGGGGCAGGAGCAGGCTGAAACAATCGGTCTACAAGGACAGTCCTGTGTGGATTTTAGGAAGGAGGTAGAATCGGGCTGTCTGGGGTTGCGGGACTATGAGGTTGGAAGCTGCAGAATGATTCAAGTTTGGAAGTCTCGACTTTAATCACCCAATTTTGCCGATCTCACCGGATCCTGCATGTGGGCCAGGCAGAAGCGAGTCCTCCCCTCGTCACTGCAATGGGCGCATCATGCTGAACCCAGCGCTCTGCCGAACTCTGAATAATACACCCAAGCACAGAATTATACGGCACAGGAGGCCATTCAGCCCAGCCTGCCTGTGTTGACACTTTGAAAGAGCTATCCAGCAAGCCTCGCATTTATACTGCTCCTTCCCTGTAAAATCTCCCCCTTCACGCATTTCTCCAATTCACCTTTTGAAAGTTACTATTCAATCTGCTTCCACCGCCCTTTCAGGCAGTGCATTCCAGATCACCACAACTCGCTGCATAAAAGCAATGCTCCTCATCTCCCCCTCTGATTCCTTTCCGGATTACCTTAAATCTGTGTCCTTCTGGCTTTGGACCCTCCTGTAGCTGGAAACAGTTTCTCCTTATTTACTATAGAAGAAGCTCATGAACTTCAAAACTTTGATTAAATCTCCTCTGAACCTTCTTTGCGCAAAGGCGAACAATCCCAGCTTCCCCAGTCTCTCCACATTCACTGAATTCCCTCATGCCTGGTAGCATTCTGGTCAATCGCCTCGAGGACCTTCTCCATGATCTTGACATCCTTCCCAAAGTTGGTGCCTAGAATTGGGTACAACACTCCACCTGGAACGCAACTAGTGTTTTTTAGAGGTTTTGTGTAATTGCATGTTTTTCCATGCTGTACCTCTATTTATTAATCATAGGATCCAGCCGGCATATTTAATCAGCACTCTCAAGCCATCCCACTACTTGCAAAGTCTTGCGAACAAAGGTCCCCGTTGTCAGATTTACTGAGAGTACCAGTACTGAGGGAAAGCTGCACTGTCCGATGGTCAGTATTGAGGGAATGTTGTGCCGTCGAAAGTCAGTACTCAGTGAATGAGGCACTGCTGGAGGGTCAGTACTGAGGGAGACAAGCACTGATGGAGGTGCATTAAACAAGTGATGCTGTGTCAGAAGGGCACAAATGAGGGAGCACTACATTGTCAGACTGTCAGTACTGAAGGAACGCTGCACTGTCAGAGGCTTAGTACTAAGGGAGTGCTGTACGGTCAGAGTCAGTATTAATGGAGTGCTGCCGTGTCGGAGAGGAGGTAATGAGGGAATGCAGCAGTGTTGAGATGCTGTTCAGGATGAGACCTTATAATGATATCCCTTTCCCCCTTTCAGGTGTATGCAAACACATCCACGCCCCCCTCCTTCCCAAGAGGCTCTCTCACGTTAAAACTGTCATCTATTCCCCAACTTTCTCCTTTCTCCCGCAACGTCAATGAAAGACAGCACAGGCTCGAGGGGCTGACTGGCCTCCTCCTGTTCCTGTATAATAGACTCAAGGGACTATTGGCTCGTCCTGTTTCTGTGCAAAAGCCTCGAGAGGACTATATGGCTTCCTCTTATTTCCTGTGTAACAGCTCCAGATCGTTGAATTGCCCACTCCTGTTCCTGTGTAACAGGCTCCAGAGGGTGAATGGTATCCTCCTGTTCCTATGGAATCGGCTTGAGGGGCTGATTGGAACCCTCCTGTTTCTGTGTTTGCTATGATTGGTCAGATACATTGTGTGGCAGTGAACTTTCCTCTCTGGTTAACCCTCTGCCTGACCTTTGTCTCCTCCTACATCTCCTCTCCCCAGGAATAGTTGAAGCCAGCTGCCAATGAGATGGTGAAGGACTCCCCGGAAGTTTAGCTCTAGCAGTCACACTTCTCCGCATTTTTACAGTGAGCAAGGCCCAGATGGACGATGGCTGCAACCTGCCCTTCACTACCCGAACCACAATTAAGTGAAGGACATCATTAAAACAACATGAAATCTAGAAGTGTGACAGACGGTGTCAGAAAGAACAACCTTAGGGCTCAGAGAATACAACTTCGAACTTTCATATGCTTTATAATGTGATGAGAATTTTCCAGTCTTTGAAGTTTGCCAATACAATCTCCAACATAAATATATTCTATCACAAGACAGACTGACCTTGACGTCATAATCTGTTTGTTCAATTTAAAAACAAACGGTTTGAACAATGTGGCAACATCAATACTCCATGGAGATCCCACAGACTATAAATACCAGGCTCTGCGAAAGTATTGCCTCAGAGTTTAATGCAGAGGGATTACCTGTAGCAAGACCGAACAGATCACTTCACAAAGAAAATGATTAAAACATTTTATAGTATCTTGAAAATATATTACTTGATCCTTGGCATCATTGGTGTTCCTGGTAAGTTGTAAATCTGAGTGTGAGCTGGCCTATGATTTTACTCTTTGTCAGATAATATTACATACTGATCTAGTGGTCACCGATATACAGACACCTGATATGTAATATACGTTTCTTCTATCAAATCTCCGAAATTATCCCTCTAGTTTTACTTCATTGTCTGAGCTGACAATAAACCTCTGTTTCTAACTGACAGGCTCTCTCAGTCATCATATTATTGCATTTATGGAATATTGTGCAATGTTGACTTGGAGCTCAGTTAAAACAACTCTAAGAGTGAAGGTACTAGTGGGAGTATCACTTGGTGTAAAATCGAAATGAGTGTAGGTCACTGATTGTTGTTGAACACAAGGCCCAGTGGCCACTTCGTACTGGGAGTAACCGTCACTGCACAATTTCACTGAGTCTGGGTTACTGACTGAAGTGGAGCACCTGAACCCAGTAGGAATGTATTACTGGGAGTAACTGTCACTGTAGATTTGTACTGAGTGTGGGTCGCGAACCAGAGTGGGACACCTGTCGCCAGTGGCCATGTATACTGGGCCTAATTGTCACTGCAGAATTGTACTGCGTGTCAGTCACTAGCTAGAATGCAATACCTTATGCCAGTGTCCACGTATTATAGGGAGCATCCGGCACTGTGAAATTGCGCCTGTTAACCTGTCACTAAACATAATGATAACCTGACCCCAGTGGTCATGTATTACCGGGAGCATCTGTCACTCTCGTTTTGTACTAAGTACAACTGTACAATCCGATGCTGTGTTGAAATCATTGTTTCAGGTGACTGATCTGTCCTTTCCTTGGAGTTTCCTGTGTGATTGACGCAAGCAATTGATAGCAATGGGGACGATTTTCGCTGATGTTTGCTAATAAGTGTATATATTGAAATGTATCTGTATTGCTCTGTCTTCCATTGAACTGCCCCAACAAAAACAGATGTTAACTACTTCCTTCCAGTTGCACAGCAGAGAAGCATTATTAAAGCCTTCTAATCCTCTGTAAAATTACGTTTCGTATTCTGATTATATGTATTGTGAACACTTAATTATTTTTAGTGTTGATTAATGCCTTGCCCCAAAACGGTTCTGAGTATCTGTATGTCAAAAATGCTGCTTTTCCCATCGTGCTAATACATGGAATGAATATCGAATTGCAGTTATTCAAACATGTACTTTTGCAAATGACTAAGGTACTTTCAATCAGTTCTCATGCCTGGTTTAGCATCTAGACACATGTAAACTGCAACAATTGCTTCCCTGAGCTCAATGAGGTGTGTCTCAAAGACGAGAGACAGCTATACAGGAATGTACATAGAATGCTCATTGTGGAAAAACCGACGTATCTCACATATCGGATTTTCATGACAGATATCAGACCGGGGCATTGAGTAATAATATTAGTGAACTGTTAATGATGAAACGAACAGTACACTTCTCTCAAACAAAAACAAGAAATGCTGGAGTCACTCAGCAGGTCTGGCACCATCTGTGGAAAGAGAAGCAGAGTTAAAGTTTCGGGTCAGTGACCCTTCTTCGGAACTGACAAATATTAGAAAAGTCACAGATTATAAACAAGTGAAGTGGGGGTGGGGCAAGTGATAACAAAGGAGAAGGTGCAGATTGGACCAGGCCTACTTCAAGTAAAAGGTGTCGCTATGGGTACCCGCATGGGTCCTAGTTATGCCTGTCTTTTTGTTGGGATATGTGGAGCATTCTTTGTTCCAGTCCTACTCAGGCCCCCTCCCCCAACTCTTTTTCTGGTACATTGATGACTGTATCGGTGCCGTTTCCTGCTCCCGCCCCGAACTAGAAAACTTTATCAACTTTGCTTCCAATTTCCACCCTTCTCTCACCTTTACATGGTCCATCTCTGACACTTCCCTTCCCTTCCTCGACTTCTCTGTCTCCATCTCTGGGGATAGGTTGTCTATCAATATCCATTATAAGCCCACTGAGCTGCTCTGATGATGCTACCTTCCATGACGGTGCTTCTGATATGAACTCCTTTTTCCTCAACCGAGGATTTCACCCCACTGTGGTTGACAGGGCCCTCAACCGTGTCCAACCCATTCCCCGCACCTCTACCCTCAGCCCTTCCCCTCCCTCCCAGAACCGTGACAGGGTTCCCCTTGTCCTCACTTTTCATCCCACCAGCCTCCATATCCAAAGGATCATCCTCCGCCATTTTCGCCACCTCCAGCGTGATGCCACTACCAGTCGCATCTTCCCTTCCCTTCCCCTGTCAGCATTCCGAAGGGATCATTCCGTCCGTGACACCCTGGTCCACTCCTCCATTATCCCCACCACCTCATCCCCGTCCCAGGGCACCTTCCCCTGCAATCGCAGGAGGTGTAATACCTGCCCATTTACCTCCTCTCTCCTCACTATCCCAGGCCCCAAACACTCCTTTCAGGTGAAGCAGCGATTTACTTGTACATCTTTCAATGTAGTATACTGTATTCGCTGCTCACAGTGTGGTCTCCTCTACATTGGGGAGACCAAGCGCAGACTGGGTGACCGCTTTGCGGAACATCTCCCGGTTGCTGGCCATTTCAACACTCCCCCCTGCTCTCATGCTCACATCTCTGTCCTGGGATTGCTGCAGTGTTCCAGTGAACATCAACGCAAGCTCGAGGAACAGCATCTCATCTCCCGATTAGGCACACTACAGCCTGCCGGACTGAACATTGAGTTCAATAATTTCAGAGCATGACAGCCCCCCATTTTACTTTCATTTTTAGTTATTTTTTCTACTTTTTTTTTACATTCCTTTTTACATTTTTTACAATCTATTTTTGCATTTATTTCATTTCATCTGAGTTTGTTCAGTTTGCTTACCCACTGTTTTTTTCAGGTTGTTTTTCTTCAGGTTTGCACTTGCTGCTGTTCAATATTCAGTGTATTAACACCTAATCTGTACTAATGCTTTGTCTTTCAACAGACCATTAACATATTGTTTGCCTTTGCTCCGTGACCTTTTGGTCAGCTATGTGGCCTGGTCCAATCTGCACCTTCTCCTTTGTTATCTCTTGCCCCACCCCCACCTCACTTGTTTATAATCTGTGACTTTTCTAATTTTTGTCAGTTCCAAAGAAGGGTCACTGACCCGAAACGTTAACTCTGCTTCTCTTTCCACAGATGGTGCCAGACCTGCTGAGTGACTCCAGCATTTCTTGTTTTTGTTTCAGATTTCCAGCATCCGCAGTATTTTGCTTTTATTTTAGTACATTTCTCTCAGTTCTACTGTCGTCCTGGTTAAAATAATTGCACCTTCTCCAATAAATCAATAGTCTTTTTGTCACATGGAGTCCGGGACTGTACATAGAACACTAATTGTGGATTAAACAACTTTCGATATGAGTTTAATATCAACTCTCGGCTGTTACAATTCCTTTCTGGAAATGAACTCCAGTGCTTTGTTAGTATTGTTATGGCCGTGTTAACCCATGTTATGATTTCTGAATCTATACCCCTGAACGCCTTTTCGCTTCTAAACCATTTGGACTCTTATCTTCCAAAGATTATTTCGGAAGCTTATTTTTCTGACCAAAATTCAACACCTCAGACTTAGCTGCAGTGAAAAAATGTGCTATTTAAATTCCCTTTGTGCAAATCTGTTAACTGCTATTAATAATGTTTTCAGGCATTCTGTTGCATTCTTCCTTTGCATTTTTTGTCCTCTCAATTTGAATTTTTCTGCAAATTTTGAAATTGTGCTACTGCTTCCCGAGTTCATATCATTTCTGTAACTGGTGAATGACAGTATTCCTAGGGCTGATCCTTGTAGAAACCACTTCCTACCTTCTGGCAATCTGAGGAACTACCTTTAATCCATATTCCATGTTTCATATTTTTGGACCCAGCTTGCTCTCCATTCTGCTGCTTATGACATTACACAACTATTTCTGAGAGTAGTCATGAGTCTGCTTTGTGGCTGCTTATCAAAGGCCTTTGGAAAATGGATGTCAATTGCATGGACTGTTTTACACTTCTCTACTCTTTCTGATATTATCCAAACACGTTTATAATAGTAATAATAAATACCAATACGACACTGCTAGGTGTTTCTGGATGTTTTTCTGTTAAATCTTTGAATAAGTATTCCATTATCTTTCCTGCCACTAACGTTATGCTTAATTGTCTATCGTTCCTTCAACGAGTTCTATCTTCCGTCTTAAATACAAGAATCACATTAGCTGTCCGTCAGTTCTCTGGCTTTATTCCCTACTCTGATCAACATCAATGAACATATAATCGTGTCTCTCTTATCGCTTCCCCATCTTTCAAAGTATGTGTCGATGCAATCCATCTGAACTAGACAGTTTGCCCTTTCTCTGATTAATTTATCAAATATCTCCCCACTTTCTACCTTAAATATCATGAAGGTTTTTTCGAAGGTATTCACCCTTAACTGACATTAATTCCTCCCTTCAGAGGTCCCCCTCCTTTCTTCAGGCACCGAATCCTAAGCCACTGGGTCTTTCTGCCCCAATTGTCCTAAAGTGCACGACACGTTCTTCCGGAGCTGTACATGTCAGTCTTCCCCTCTTTGGTCCAAAGTCCAATAAAGCCGAGCTGTCCTTCAACTCCCAATGAATGAGATCTTGCCTGGCAGACACCATGAAGCCGTTTCCCAGACAGTATCCATCGACCATCTCTGTGCTGGATCGTTTCGAGAGCCCTCACTTCGAATTTACTTGTGCTGTTTCATTCACTCACCATTCCCAGTGGAACCTCTCTCTTCCTCAGCAGCTCTGTTGTTGGATTGAAAATCCTCAGTGTATCCGGATCCCGACACCTGTGCAGGGACACTGTTGTAAATGTTAGGTATGTGGATATGTGTTGTAAAAATTGGAATATTTCACACTCAGATATTAACGTTGTGGCAGCATGTGCTAGATATGCCGCCTTTGTATCGAATACATTGTCTATTCTTTGCTCAGAACAGTTGTGATGAACGGTCACAGACCTGAAATGTTAATTCTGCTTCTAGCTCTCTTGATTCTGCCCGATCTGCTGAATATCTCCAGCACTTTCTGCTTTTATTTCAGATTTCCAGCAACTGCAGCATTTTGCTCCTATCCCGGAGCATGGTCTGTGTCTGTGCTTACTGTCTGCAACACACAATTCGAGAATTTGATCGGTTACTTCCAATTTCTTTCCCATTCTCTCTCTTACAGTCAATTTGCTGGCGATTGTAATCCTGTCCCGGGGAAAGTGCGGCCTCGCCACCTGCACCACTCGCTATCTTGTGGCCATGGCAACGACGGATCTACTGGTCATTATCTCTGAGGTCATACTGCTCAGGATCAATTTTTATTTTTGCCCAGACGTTATAATTTACATCACGCCTGTGTGTAGTTATCATTGCCCTGATACGCGCAGCCACAGATTGTTCTGTCTGGTTCACCGTCACTTGCACCTTTGATCGATTTGTGGCCATTTGTTGCCAGAAGCTGAAAACAAAATATTGCACTGAGAAAACTGCAATTGTTGTTCTGGCAACAACTGGCATTCTACTCTGTTTACAAAACGTCCCCATCTACTTTGCTTTTGAACCTGCAGAGAAAATCAGCAAAGTACCATGGTTCTGTTATGCAAAGCCAAGCTATTCTACTGATCCCGTATGGTTGGGGTTTGGCTGGTTTGATAAGTTTTTAAACCCATTGCTTCCAATCACTTTAATTCTCTTTCTCAATGCTCTAATTGTCAGACACATTTTGGTGGCCAGTCGAGTTCGCAAGGGACTGAGGGTTCATAGCAAGGGAGAGCATTTCAGTGACCCAGAGATGGAGAGCAGAAGGAAGTCTGTGATTTTACTCTTCACCATATCTGGCTGCTTCATACTTCTGTGGTTGCTGTTTGTTATAGAATACTTATGTTATACCATATCAGGAACGGCTCACAAGGATTACAATGATTCGGAATACATATTTCGACAAGTCGGACTGATGATGCGGAATTTAAGTTGCTGCTCAAACACATTTATTTATGTGGCGACTCAGTCCAAGTTCAGAGAGCAGGTCAAGAGTGCGGTGAGAAGTCCGGTTAGATCAATTATTCAATTAATCAACAAACAAAACTGACAGCAGCCCAGAGGCAAGTCCCAGTGTTTGCAGTCCTTGAATCTAATATTCATCCCCGATGTGCAAGAGGTAACCGACAGCTGGATGATCCGAAACAACTTGGCAGCCGGGGGCAGGTGTGGTCAGTGTGGTGGGGAGGGGGTCGGTGGTGATTGTGCGGGGTGTGGTCACACGTGCCATAGAGCATCAGGACAGTGGACATGAGGTGACCGACAGCTGGATAATCCTAAATATATTGGCGGCAGTGAGGGTGCTGCTGTTCACACATCCCAAAGAGCATTGGGACAGTGGACAAGAGGTGACTAACAGCCACATGACCAGAAATACAATAGCGGGGGCAGGGGCGTCACACATGTTGAAAAGCAGCAGCTCAGAGGCAATGAAGTGACCTTTGGAGGAGCGGAGAGAAAGGGGGCAGGAGGAGAGTCAAAGCGTCCCCTGTCACAGAGACGTGAAATCAGCAGCTGCTGTCTCACCAGCACCCCCACTGGGTCCATCACTGAAAACAAAAGTTATTCTTGCAAAATCGAAATGCTGCAGATGCTGGAAATCTACTCTTGTCAGTTGATTACTATTATTTGCTTTAATTTTCGAGAGTTATTATTCAGCCCATCTCCCTTATTTGTCTGCAACTTGGTCACTGCGAACTCTCTCCCTTGCTCTCTCACTGTGTCAGATGGTGGGCTGGTGGAGCTCATTTGGGGTTCGCAAGATGCATGAATTAGAGGAGCGCAGAGGTCTCAGTGGGTTGTGGGGGCTGTTTGTTTTTACAGATATAGGGTGGGAGCTGGGGCTGGAGGAGGTCGCAGAGATAGGGAGGGTAGAGGGCATTCTGGGCTGTCGTAGGTTAGAGATAGGAAGGATTGTAGGAGCTGGAGGAGGTTACAGTGGTATGGATGACTGTAGGGTCTGCAGGAGGTTACAGAGATATGGGGGGTGCGGGGCTGGCTTATACCGGGTGCAGGAGGTTGCAGAGATATGGAGTTGTAGAGGCTGAAGGAGGTTACATAGACAGGGAGGGTTGTAGGAGCTGCAGTAGGCTGTGTATACTGTCATGATCCTTTTCTCTCTCTCCGGGAAATATGTGGTGTGTCCTTAAGACAGCAAAGTATCAATACTGTTTTAAGAACAAACAGGCCTTAGGAGTTACCGAAAAAGTGCATTCTCATTGTCTTGGCTACAGCCAGTCGGACTGAGCATCGAGAGAAACGTTTGTTACAACTTAATTTTGAACTGACTTGTCGTGCAAATAGAGTATTCTAACAGAGGAAGCAGACAGACATCGATGTGTTCGCACCTGAAAGAAGAGTCTTAGCCCATTTTAGACAGGAGGAGGAAAATTTAGTCTGTTTATTTATTATTATCTCTAAAAATGAAAAGCAAAAATCAGGCCTTAACAGATATCTCTGGTAATTTAAACAGAAGGAAGGGAAGTTTGACTGTGACAATCTTTTATCACCCAAACACTCTAAAGCCAGATTGATTCATTTGAAAGTGGTTGTGAATTGCTGATCGACGGCGGTTACCACTGGAGAAGGAAAACATCACTTACTACTGGAATTCGACGACAGACTGTTCCACTGTTGAAGAACCTATTTTGTCCCCATTCAATGGCTGTGAGGACTTCAAACAACAATGGGCTGCAAATTTGCAAGGACTATATTTTTTTCTATTTTAAAAATTGTTTATGTCTTAGTAATGTTTAGGACTTTACACTTTCCAATCAAACTATTAATTTGTTGATTTAAAGACACCTGGTTTGGTTAGATTCATAATGGGTTGAATAGATGGTCCAATTTGGCTGGGTCTTTCTTTAAATTAGAAACATTAAAATGTTATGTCATGCGACCTGTGGAGGGAAGGGATTGAATTTACAGTGCGATGCTCCCAACATAATCAGAATCATATATTTACACATGGGGGACTTTGACTGGAACTGTCTGTCATAACAATATACAAAGCGTTATAGAGGCTGGAGGAGGTTACAGTGATATGGATGGTTGTAGGGGCTGCAGAGGGGTTACATAGATAGGAAGGGTTGCAGGAGCTAGAGGTGGTTACGGAGATATGAAAGTTGTGGTGGCTGCAGGACGGTTATATGGGTAGGGAGGGTTGTAGGGGCTGTGGGAGGTTCCATCTATACAGAGGGTTATCGGGGCTGGATGAGGTTAGAGAGATATAGAGTGTTGCAAAGGGTGGAGGAAGATAAAGAGATAGGGAGGGTTTTGGGCTGCTGGAGGAGTTTACAGGGTTATGGAGGGTTGGCGGAGCTGCAGGAGGTCACAAAGATTGGTGGGGGGTTGACGGACCTGGAGAAGGATGCCGAGTTATGAAGGGCTGCAGGGGTTGCAGTGGGTTATATAGATATAGAGAGTTATAGGAGCTGTAGGATGTTCCAGAGATATGGATGCTTGAAGAGGCTGCAGAGGGTTACTTGGTTAAGGATGTGTTTAGACGCTGGAGGTGGGCACAGTGAAATGGAGGGTTGTAGAAGTTGCAGGAGGTGAAATAGATTAGGAGGATTGCAGGAGAGAGAGGAGGTTGCAGGGATATGGATAGTTGTGTGGAGTGTGTTATATAGATCGGGAGAGTTGCAGTATCTGGAGGAGGTTACAGAGATATGGAGAGTTTTAGAGCAGCAGGGTGCTGCATAAATAGAACGGGCTGTAGGAGTTGTAGGGGGTTGCAATAAAATGATGTTTGTAGGGGCTGGAGGAAGTTAAAGAGGTAGGGAGGGTTATAGGGGCTGGAGGTGGTTACAGAGATATGGAGGGTTGTGGGGTTTGCAGGAGGTTACACAGATAGGGATGGTTGTCGGAAATGGAAGTGGTAACATCTATATGGAGGGTTGTAGGGGCTGAAGGAGGTTTGAGTGATAGGAGGGTTGTAGAAGTTGCAGCAGGTGAAATAGATTAGGAGGATTGCAGGAGAGAGAGGAGGTTGCAGAGATATGGCTAGTTGTTTGGAAGGTGTTACATAGATAGGGAGAGTTGCCGGATCAGGAGGAGGTTACAGAGATATGGAGGTTGTTAGAGCAGCAGGGTGCGACATAAATAGAAAGGGCTGTAGGAGCTGCAAGGGGTTACAATAAATGGAGGTTTGTAGGGGCTGGAGGAAGTTAAAGAGATAGGGAGGGTTATCGGGGCTGGAGGAGGTCACATAGATGGTGGGGTGCTGTAGGAGATGGAGAAGGTTTCAGAGATATGGAGGGCGGCAGCGGCTGCAGGCAGATATATATATCGAGAGGGTTGTAGAATGTCGAGCAGGTTGCAGAGATATTGGTGGTTGATGCGGGTGCAGGGGTTACATAGATAGGGTGGGTTGTAGGAGCTGGAGGAGCTTACAAAGATTTGGACGGTTGTAGCGGCTGCAGGGGATTTTATATAAATATATAGAGAGAGGCTGGCGGAGATTACAGAGAGAGGGAAGGTTGTAAGAACTGAAGGAGGTTACAGAGATATGGACGACCGTAGGGGCTGCAGGAGGTTCCATAGATAGGGATGGTTGTGGGAGCTGGAGGTGGTTACATATGTATGGAGGGTATGGGGCTGGAAGAGGTGATAGAGTTATGGAGTGTTGTAGGATCTGCAGGAGGTCCCATAGATTGGGATGACTGTAGGAGATGTAAGAGGTTGCACTGATATTGTTGTTTTTAGGGGCTGCAGGGGGTTCGGTAGATAGGTAGGGTAGCAGGAGCTGGAGGAGATAACAGAGATATGGAAAGTTGGAAGAGATGGAGGTGGTTACAGAGATATGGTAGGATGTCCGAGCTGTAGGGGCTGGAGGAAGTTAAAGAGGTAGGGAGGGTTATAGGGGCTGGAGGTGGTTACAGAGATATGGAGGGTTGTGGGGTTTGCAGGAGGTTACACAGATAGGGATGGTTGTCGGAAATGGAAGTGGTAACATCTATGTGGAGGGTTGTAGGGGCTGAAGGAGGTTTGAGTGATAGGAGGGTTGTAGAAGTTGCAGGAGGTGAAATAGATTAGGAGGATTGCAGGAGAGAGAGGAGGTTGCAGAGATATGGCTAGTTGTTTGGAAGGTGTTACATAGATAGGGAGAGTTGCCTATCCATAGATAGGAATGGTTATAGGAGTGGTTACATGTATATGGAGGGTTATAACGGCTGGATGAGCTTAGAGAGCTATGGATGCTTGTATGAGCTGCAGGAGGTCACTGAGAGTGGGAGGGTTGTAAGAGCTGGAGGAGGTTGCAGTGATATGGGGAGTCTGTCGGGGCTGCAGTGGGTTACATAGATCGGTAGGGTTATAGGAAATGGAGGGCATAACAGAGATAGGGAGGGTTCTAGGGGCTGCAGGTGCTTACATAGATAGGGAGGGCTGGAGGAGCTGGATGTGGTTACAGAGATATGGGATGTTGTAGGGGCTGCTTGTGCTTACATAGATAGGGACGGCTGTCGGGATTGATTACGGTTACAGAGACAAGAGAGGGTTGTAGTGGCTGGAGGAGGTTACAAAAACATGGATGACTGAAGAGGCTGCAGTGGGTTACATAGATAGGGAGGGTTGCAGATGCTGGAGGAAGTTACAGAGATATGGATGGTCATTGGGGCTGCAGGAGGTTGCACAGAAAGGGATGATCGTCGGAGGTGGAGGGGGTTAGATCGATATGGAGGGTTATAGGGGCTGGTGAACTTGAAAGAGACATGGAGGGTTGTACAGCTGCAGCAGGACCCAGATACTGAGAGGGATGTTGGAGATGTAGGAGGTTGCAGTAATATGGAGGTTTGTAGGGGCTGCAGGAGTTAACATATATATGGAGGGTTATAAGGTCTGGAGAATGTTGAAGAGTTATGGAGGGTTGTATGAGTTGCAGGAGGTCATTTAGATTGGTAGCGCGTTATAGGAGCTGGAGAAGGTTGCATAGATATGGAGGCCTGCAGGGAGTTACACAAATAGGGAGGAATGTCGGGGCTGGAGGATTTTACAGAGATATGGACGCTTGCAGGGGCTGCAGGGAGTTACAGATATATGGAGGATGACAAAGGCTGACGGAGGATGCGGAGGTAGAGAGTGTTGTCGGAGCTGGAGGAGATTACATAGATATGGAGGGTCCTAGAGGCTGCAGGGGCTTACATAGATAAGGAAGGCTATTGGAGCTGGAGCAGGTTACAGTGATGTGGAGCATTGTAGAGGCTGCAGGGGTGACATAAATAGCGAAAGTTGCAGGAAGTGGAGAAGGCTACAGCGATTTGGACGATTGTAGGGGTGCAGGGATTCACATATATTGGGATGATTATAGAGGTTACTTGTGGTTACAGAGATATGGAGGGTTTTATGTGCTGCAGCAGGTCCCTAAAAGTAGGAGGGTTGTAGGAACTTGAGCATGTTGCCGTGATATGAAGCAATGTCGGGGATGCAGAGGGTTACAGGAGATGGAGGAGATAAAAGAGAAATGGAGGGTTCTTGGGGTTTCAGGGGTTACATAGATAGGGAGGGTTGTAGGAGCTGGAGTAGGTTGCAGAGAAAAGGAGGGCTGCAAGGGCTGTTGGAGTCTGCATAGATAGGGAGGGTTGTCGGGCTGGAGGGGGTTACTTGTGCATGGAATGTTATAGGGGATGGATGACATTAGAGATATCTGGAATTTTGTAGGGACTGCGGGATGTTAAAGAGATAAGGAGGGTTATAGGGCTGGAGGAGGCTCCAAGGTAGTGGAGTGTTGTCGGAGCTGGAGAAGTTTGCCTTGTTATGGAGGGCTGCAGGGGTTGCAGTGGGTTACATAGATAGGGAGGTTTATAGGAGCTGGAGGACGTTAAGAGATATGGATAGTTGAAGGGGCTGAAGCGGGTTACATAGATAGGGAGGGTTGCAGGAGATGGAGGACGTTACAGAGATCCGGAGGATTGTAGTGGCTGCAGGGGGTTCCAAAGATTGGGTGAGTTGTCGGAGCTGGAGAAGATTACATAGATATGGATGGTCGTAGGGACTGCAGGAGGTTGCGTAGCTCGGGATGTTCATAGGAGCTGCAGGGCTTTAGATCTAAATTGAGTGTTATAGGGAATGGTGGACCTAAATTGTGATGCCCAGAATTGCATACAATAATCCAATTGGGGCATTACGGGATTGTTATAAAGTTTCAACATAACTTCCCTGACTCTTGCTCAATACGTCTATTTACGAAGCCCACGATGCCATATGTTTTGCTCCCACTCTCTCAATATGTCCTGCAACTTTCAAAGTTCCATGCACATGCAATCCCAGGTCCCTCTGTTTCTGCACACTTTTTTGAACTGTGCCATTATGTCTATATTGCCGATCCCTATTCCTTTTGCCAAAATGCATGACCTCACACTTGCATTAAATTCCATCAGCCACCTGTCTTTCCATTATGCTAGCACATCTATGTCCTGTTGTAGACTGCTCATATGATCCTCACTGTTTGCCACACCTCCAAGGTTTGTGCCATCGACACATTTCGAGATTCTGCTTTCCAAGATGTAAGACCTATACATCGCAAATAAAAATGCTCCTAACACTGACCCTGGGAGAAAATAACATCTGCCATCCGCCAGTCTACAAAAAAAAAAACAACCATTTAGCATGGCTCGCTGTTTTCTATCCTTTAGAAAGTTTTGGCTCTCCAATCCCTGAGCCTCAATTTTGTTAAGCAGCTTATTATGTGGTACATTATCAAATACATTCATTAAAATCCATGTCGACAACATTCACTGCATTCCCTTCCTCAACCTTATCTCGTAAACATCATACAATTCAATCAAATTAGTCCAGCATGATCTGCCTTTTACAAATCGTGCTGGATATCATGAATTAACTGAAACCTCTCCAAGTGCTTGTTAATTTTCCCCTGATTCTTATTGCTAAAATCCTATCCACCACTGATTTTAGGCCAACTACCTATAGTTGCCAGAATTGTCCTGACACCCTTTTTTGAATAAGGGATTCACTTTGTCACTCTCTAATCCTCTGTCTCTTCCCTCATATCGAGGAAAGATTACCCGATTATGACACGCCCTTCCGCGATGTGTACCCCCACTTTGTTTCGAAACCTGGCATGCAGGCCATCTGGATCAGGTGACGTATCTACCACCATCAAAGACAACCATTTTAGCACCTCCCTCTCTCAAACATTACCATATTTATTGTCTCAACTCTCCGCTTCTATTGGCATTTTGTTAGATTCATCTTCCTTAGTAAACACTGATACAATATACTCATTATCTATTCTAGCCTTTACGTTACAGGAAATGCTACTTTTTTCCTCCAATTCTGCTGAACACAAAGTATCCTTCAAGTGTGTCACATGGAATTGTGTGCTTTCCAGTCGCTGCCCTGCATGCGTCATGATGAACCCAGAGCACTCTCTCAATCTGAGTAATACACCTAAATTCACAATTATAAAGCACAGGAGGTCATTCAGACCAGTGTCCTTGTGCTGGCTCTTCAAGAGTGATCCACTTAGTCTCACACTCCCCCCGATCTTCCTCCCTAGCTCTGTACATTCATTCCCTTCAAATATTTATACAATTCTCCTTTAAAAGTTACTCTTGAATTTTCTTCCAGCACTCTTTCAGGCAGTGCATTCCAGACCACAACAACTCACTGTGTAAAAACATTTCTCATTGCCCCCTCTGGTGCCATTGTCATTTATATTAAATCTTTTGATTCCAGATCCTCCTACCACTGGAAACATTTGCACATATTGACTCTATTGAAAAGTTGCATGATTTTGAAAGGCTTGATTAAATATCCTCTTCAGCTTCTGTGCTCGAAGGAGAACAATTCCAAATTCTCTAGTCTCTCCAAATTAACAGAACTCCCTCATCCCTGTGGCTATTCTGGTAAATATCCTCTTGCACCCTGTCTAATACCTTGACATCTTTCTGAAACTGCGGCGCCCAGAACTGGAGAAAATATTCCATTTGGGATCTAATCAGCGTTTTATAAAGGTTTAGTGCAATGTCCATGTATTGTAGGCTGGACCTCTATATATAGATCTCAGGATCCAGTATATGTTTTAATCAGCCCTCTCAAATTGCCCTGCCAGAATTTCTTATGAACAAACATCCCCTGTTTCGGATTTTTTGGCAGTACCAGCATTGAGGGAGTGCTTCACTGTTGGATGGGCAGCTCTGAGGGAGGGCAAGACTGTCAGAGGAGCAGTACTGATGGAGCACCGCAATGCCAGATGATCAGTACTGAGGGAGTGCTGTAACAGTTGGAGGAGCAGCATTGAGGGAGCCCTTCAATGTCGGAGGGGCAGCACTGAGGGAGCACTGCACTGTCCGAGGATCCGGACTGAGGGAGTGCTGAGACAATCAGACGAGCAGCACTGAGGGAGTGCTGCAATGTTAATGGGGCAGTACGAAGAAAGCACTGCAAAGTTGAAAAGGTCAATACTCAGGGAATGTGGCACAATCGGAGGGGCAGTACAGCGGCAGTGCTCCACTGTTGGAGGAGCATTACTGAGGGAGCGCTGTCCTGTCGAAGAGGCGTTTTGAAGATGAGGCAGTGCAATGTTGGAGGTGCTGTGTGTTTGGATGACAGGTTATGCCTTGGTCCCGTTTGCCCTCTTAGGCGGAGATAAATACTTCCAGGACCCCCTCTCCTGCTGACAGAGCGTCTGCTACGTTAAAAAAATCATCTATTGCCCAGTTGCCATCTTCCCCACCACAACTGCCATCGAAAGGCGGAAAGGCTCGAGGAGCTGAATGGCCTCCTCCTGTTCCTGTGTAACATCCTCTCGGGGGCTTAATGGCCTCCTCCTGTTCCTGTTTATCAGTCTCAAGAGGGTTTAAAGGCCTCTTCCTTTTCCTGTGTTTTCTCTGATTGGTCAGTCATGGCGATGGACAGTGAATTTCTATGTCTGATTAAAACTGTCCTTGTATGTTGTCTCGTCCTCACTCTCCCATCCCCAGGCATAGCTGAAGACTCTTGCCAATGAGACAGTGAATCACTCCTCAGCGTTTCACTGCCTGCCATCCCAATTCTCCATACATCGCAGTGAGATCCTGCAGCTCAAGTCCCAGATGGATGATGGACACAATCTGCTCTTCCCCGTCTGAACCACAATGGAGTGAAGGACATCACTAAAACAACATGTGAGCGAGGGATGGCTCTAAGGTTGTTGGAAAGAACACCCTCATTGCTGGGAGAATGCAGCCTCGAATTTTCATTAGTTAGTAAAACCTCTGTTTGTAACTGACAGGCTCTCTGAATTATGAAGTTATGGTATTTTGTGGAATTTCATGTAATGTTGAATTGGAGCTCAGTGAACGTAACTCTCCGAGTAAGGTTTTTAGTGGGAATATCAGTTAGTGTAAAATCATACTGAGTGTGGATCACTAACCAGAGTGGAACACCTGACTCCAATGATCATGCATTACTGAGAGTATCTGGCTCTGTGGAATGGTATTGAGTTAAGTTCACTAACGATAGTGGGACACCATATCCCAGTGGTCATGTATTATTTGGAGTATCTGTCACTATTGAGCTGTACTGAGAGTGGGTCACTAGCCGGAGTGGAACACCAGATCCCAGTGATCATGTACTACTGGGAGAATCTGTCTCCGTGGAGTTGTACGGAATATAATGGTAGAACATGGTTCTATTTCGAAAGCATTTAGTCAGGTAAAATAAAAGCAACATACTACGGAAATCTGAAATAAACATAGGAAGTGCTGGAAATACGCAGCATGTCTGGCAGCATCTGGGGAGAGAGAAACAGACTAATCTTTCAGGTCTCTGACCTTTCGTCAGAACTGGAAATGGTTAGAAATGTAGGTGGGTTTGTGCGAGTGAAGGGGGAGGGGGAAGAAAAACAAAAGGGGAAGGTGTGTGTTAGTGCGGACGGAAGGAGAGATTAAATGACAAAGATGTCATGGGATGAAAGGCAAATGGATTAGGAATAGATGTACTGAAAGGCAAAGCATTTGTGCAGAGAATGGTAACGGTAGAATTTGAAGATGCATTACATGGTCTACAACAAATATGTTTTCCTCTAAGACACAAAAGCCAAGCAAGAAAGATAAATTAACCATGGCTAGTAAAAGTTAAAGATTGCCGAGATCAAGACTTATCAGGCCGCCAGAAAAATGGGTAAACCCGAGGATTGTGAGCAATTTAGAATCCAGAAAATGATGACCAAGCAATTGATTACAATAGGGAAAAGATAATACGAATGCAACATAGCAAGAAACATAAAGGTGGATGGTAAAATTATACTTAGGTATGTGAAAAGGAAAAGATTAGCAAGGACAGACCTATTGCAGGTGGAGACAGGAGAGTTGTTAGTGGAGAATAGGAAATGGGCATACAAAATAAACGATGACTTTGTATCTGTCTTCGTGGAGGAAGAAACAGAAAATGTCCCAGAATACCAGGGAACCAAGGGACTTGCGAAAATGCGGAACTGAAAGAAATTAGTATTCATGATGAGTTAGCACTCGAAGGGTTAACCGGATTGAAGGTTGCGAAATCTATGGGATCAGATGAGCCACATCCCAAGCTGGAGATGGAGGTGGCTATAAAGAGAGGGAATGCACAGGCGGTTATCTTTCAATATTCTATCGATTCTGGAAAGGTCCCTACAGACTGTGAAGTAGCAAATATAACCACACTATTTAAGAAAGGAGGCAGAGAGAGAACGGGGAACTGCAGACCTGTGAATTTGACGTTGGTAGTATGGAAAATGGTCGAATCTATTCTAAAGGATGTGACAACTGGACACTTAATAAATCGTGATATGAGTTGAAAGAGTCAAAATGAATTTATGGAGGGAGATCATGTTTGACAAAGCTGTTGGAGTTTTTTAGGATTTTACTTGCAGCATAGATAAAGGAGACCCAGTGGATGTGGTGTATTTGAACATTCAGAAGGTATTTGATACTGTCGCACAAAGGAGGTTCGTAAACAAAATTAGGACACATGGGATTAGGGTTAATATACTGCAATGAATTGAGAATCGGTTAACAGACAGAATAAACTAATCGTTCTCAGGATGGCAGCTTGTTGCTAATGGGGGACCACAAGAATCAGTGTTGGGGCCGCAGCCATTCACAATCCATGTAAATGATCTGGATATGGCGACCTAATGTAACATTTCCAAATTTGCTGATCACACAAAACTAGGTGGGAATTTAAGTTGTGAGGAGGATGCAAGGAGGCTTGAAGAGACTTTCACAGTCTGAGGGAGTGGGCAAGAACATGGCAGATCGAAAGTAATGTGAATAAGTGTGATGTGATCTACTTTGGTAGAAAAACACAGGAAAAAAACAGTTTATTTCTTAAATCATTAGAGATTGGGAAATGTTGATGTCCAAAGCTCCCTGTGTGTCCTTTTTCATGAATCAGTAAAAGCTTGCATGCAGCTGCAGCAAGCAATTAGGAAAGCAAATAGTATGTTGAGCTTAATCAAAGGGGGTTTTAGGTAGAGGAGTAAGCAAGTCTTGCTGCACTTGTATAGAGCCTTGGTGAGACCACACCTCGTGTATTGTGTAGCGTTTTGATCTCCCATCTGAGGAACAATATATTTTCCATGGAGGGAACTGAGCCTGTATTCTCTCGAGTTTCGAAGAATGAGATGTGATCTCATTGAAACTTACAAAATTCTTAAACGGCGTGACAAACGTGGATGTAGATTGGATATTTCGCCTGGCTGTTTTGTCTAGATCGAGGGGACATAGTCTGATAATAAGGGGTAGGCCATTTAAGATTGCGATGAGTAGGAACTTCATCACTCAGCGGGTGGTGAATCTTTGGAATTCTCTACCCCAGAGGACTGTGCAAGCTCAATCATTGAGGATGCTCAAGACAGAAATCCACAGATATCCAGATGCAAATGACATCAAGGGATGTGGGGATAGCACGGGAAAGTAGAATATCAGCCAAATTTAATTGAATGGCGAAGCAGGCTCGATGGGCTGAATGGCCTACTCTTGCTTCTATGTTCCCATTTTCCTATGTTCATATCATGAACAGTTCTGTCTGAAAGCACAACCATGAAAAAACAAAGTTTAAGACACCCACTGAACTGCACCAACAGAAACGGATGGTAATTAATTACTGACATTACATAGCATGGCAGCACTGTCACAGAATTCTAATTCTCTGTAGAATGAATTTCTTGCCTCTGCTTTTACTTCACTATTTTTTTCTTAGATGGATCAGTCCAAAGCAGGGCGTTTTTGTCTATTCGTTCATGGGATGTGGACGTCGCTGGCTAGGCCAGCATTTATTTCACATCCTGTTGGGGTGCTGTTCAGGAGTGAGTTCCAGGATTTTGACCCCGTGATAGTGAAGGCACTTTAGATCCTTTGTGCAGGATAAGTGCCCAAGTATTTTGTCCAATCCTACTCAGCTCCCTCCTTCACATACCTTTTCTGATACTTTTATGACTGTGCTTCATTTACCTTGAACATGAAATTCTCATCAACTTTGCTTCTAATTTATATCTGCACCCTTTTCTTCCCTCGTCTTTTCTACCTCCATTTCGGGGAATTAGCTGTCCGCCATCATCGACTGTAATTCCATCGATTTCCACAAAGACATTGATTATACCTCCTCTCAGCCGCTTCCTTGAAGGCCTCTGTTCCTTTCTCCCTTTTTCTATTGCTATGTTCCATCTGTTCTGACGATGCTACCTTCACAATCGTGCTTCTGAAGTGTCTTCATTGTTTGACAGCCCTGGATTCCCCTCAACTGTGGTTAACAGGTCCTTCGTTAACTTTCATTCCATTTCCTGTGTTACTGCCTTCATCCCTTCCCGTCCCTCTTCGAATCACGAGCAATTTCCCCTTGTCCTCACCGTACACCCCACCAACCACTAAAAGCAATGGTTCAGCCTCCACATGTTTAGCTAAAGACACCAACAAACATATCTTACATTCTTCAATCACCTCCAATAGCCCCTCCCCTTCCCCTTGGCACCTTTATTTGCAAGTTCAGGAGATTCAGCGCTTGCTCCTTCACCTCCATATTTCTCACTGTCCATGGTCCCATACATTTCTTCCTGCTGGCACAGGAATTGATTTGTATTCCTCTCAATTTAGTAACTGTATTCACTGTTCATAAAGTGGTCACTCTGTAGGAGTTGAGAAATGACTTTCCGGGTCTCCTCCGTTCAGTCAGCAAGTGAGATCCTGATATTCCAGTCTCCTGTCACCTTAATTCTACATCACATTCCCACACTGGCCTCTCTATCCTCGGCTTCCTACGCTCTTCCATTGAAACTCAATCAGGAACATCACAGCAATTTTCCATTAAGCATTTTATTTCCTGATGGACTCAACACAGAGATAAAAAAATTCAGATTATTACCAGGAGGTTCTCAGATGGCCTGTGCTGCTAGAGTATGTTGACTACACCAGTGTCACTGGGGTTGGAGCGGGTATGTGTTAGTGATTAGGGTGGGGTCCCTTATTGGTACACAACTTGTACGCTGGTTCACACCCCTGGGATATTCCCACCATTCTCTGTGGCCTCTCGGGCCACTGGAGACTTCTGTGCTTTGCCAGATTTTTCATGTTCTCCTGCCCCTCTGTTATTTTGCTGTAACCATTTACACATGCTCTGGACCAATCTTCTCTTTCTTTATTTGTCACTTTAGTGTTTCACCATCATCTGTTTTATCACTGAATAACCCCTACCCTCCATTTTCTCTTTGTGCTCATCACCCCCGATCCTCCACTTTTCATTGGTCCTCTCATTGCTTTAAAACTGTTAATCTCTAATATCTTCCAGTTTTGAACAAAGCCTATCAGCCTGCAAACGTTAACACTGTTTCTCTCTCCACAGATGCTTCCTGATCTACCGAGTGTTTTCAACATTCTCCTATTTCAATCAGAATTATGACAGTCTCAGTATTCTGTTTTTGCTCAAATGCTTAGGCCGAGATATTAACAGGAGGGAGTGACGTATGTAGGGAATGGAGTTAGAGAATGTTAACTCCACAAACTGCCTTTTTATTATTGACATGTTCCCCACCTTGAAGTCGGCCTGACTGACAGGCTTGGCTTCCGGTCATGCCAGTAGGACTATAGAGCAGGCCTCAGGACCAGGGCGGTCCAAACATGGTCACTGGTTATCGCAGGGGCTGTCTGATACTGGTGGTCTAATTCCCAACTCCAGAAGTGGAAAAAGTGGTGAGATCTCTGATTGCAGGGCCGTTATTCCCCATAGCTGGGGAGGCAACTTCTATCCAGGAGCACGGTCCAATTCCAGGGTAGGGAGAGGAAATGTCTGATCCTCAACACTGGTAAGGCATCACCTATCACGCAGCAGGGACCGAGTCCAGGGGGGGAGAGAAAGTTTCTGAAAATTTGCCCTGGGGAGCGGTCTCCTATCCTGTCCAGGAGGGAGGCGAGGGAGTCTCCAATCATTTACCATGGGAAGGGGTCTCCTACCCTGTAGCTGAGTCTGTGGCGAGGGACGTGAAATGGGACTGTTTGATCATTTACCCTGGGAAGGATTCTTTTAACTCGTAGCGTCACCTGAGTCCAGGGATGTAGAGACGAAGTGTTGGACTATTTACCTGGGGAGGGGTCTCCTATCCTGTAGTGTGTTCTGGGTCTAGCAAGTAAGAGAGTGATCCTCATACGCGGGATGGGGTTCTGCTGTCCTGTAGCAAGGTCAGAATTCATGGAGGGGGAGAGGAAGCATCTGATCATTTCCACTGAGGAGAGGTCGCCTATCTTTTAGCTTCATCTGAGTCCAGGGATGGGGATAGCAAGTGTCTGATCATTTACCCTGGTGAGAGGTCTCCTATTCTTTAGATGGGTCCACGTCCAGGGAGGGGATGGGCGGGGAAGGAATGTCTGATCACTTACCCTGGGGAGAGGTCTCCCCATTCCAGCATGATCCAAGTCAAGGGAGGGTGAATGGAAGTACATGACATTAATAGTGTATGGGTTCTTCTATCCTGTAGTGTGGTCGCAGTCCAGGCATGGGGAGTAGAAGTGTCTGACCCTTAGTCCCCGGGAGGAGTCTACAATCCTGTAACATTATCTGAGTCTGGGGAATGGAAGAGGGAGTGTCTAATACCCAAACATAGAGATGGATATCCTATCCCAGAGCATGGCCTGATTCCAGGCAAGCAGGAAGCAGTTTCTGATACCCAATCCCAGGGAAGGGTCTCCTATCCTGAACTTTGTTCTGCGTCCAGAGGGGAATAGGAAAGAGGAGTCTTTGAAGCAAAACACAATGGGAGGATCTGAGCTCCTGGGCTACTGCACCCAGGAGGCTTGTCTGATCCCGGGACAGGTGGTTCAAGCACAGATGAGGCTCCAATTCTGGGAAGTGATTTCATCCCGCGGGGTGGAGCAGGGGGGGGTGGGTGTATGGTGGTTGTGGTGGTCTCTCCAATCCCAGGGATCGGTCGGTCCAATCCAGCATGGTGAAGTCCGATCCAGGGATGAGGTTCAATCCCGGGGATGGTGATATCCAATACTGGCGGGTGGTGACGTCCAACTGGGGGAGATGGATTCCAAGTTCTGGGCGGAGCACGTAATCCCAGGTGGGAGGCATCTGGTCCAAAGGAGGGCTCAGATCCCAAGCGGGGGGCGGGAAGTCACAGTTCTAATGGCCAATTCCAGGTGTCTTTGTACGTGGCATGGGGTATAACAGCGAAACCCGGCTGGCCAGTGTTCAATATATGAAATGGATTAACTCAGAGACTTCCAGCATTGTTAAAATTTTTAAATTGCCAAACCACCTCCTGGGCACTGTTGTATGCTGTCCCCTGTCCCGACTCTGTTAAACCTGGAAGTGGAAGTGTCGAAGATGGTTTGGCATCCGATTTGAGTTTACTTTTTGAGTTTTCACAGCTGACCCGACCCCAAAGCACCTGTTTCTGCGTTAAAACCCAGCCCTTACAGTCTGGGTCAGTCACTGAGAATGTGTGATCAGTATTTTCCAGTCTAATTTCCCATCTCTCTCTTGCAGTTAATTTACTGACGATTGCGATCCTGTCTCGGAAAGTGCGGCCTCTCCACCTGCACCACTCGTTACCTGCTCGCCATAGCCCTGGCCGATCTACTAGTCCTTATCATTGAGGTCATACTGTATCGGATCTGTTATTACTAATTCCCTGGATCTTTCCTGGACATCACCCCTGTTTTTATTGTTCTCGTTGTCCTGATTCGTGCAACCACAGACTGGTCTGTCTGGTTCATCATCACTTTCACATTTGACATATTTATGGTCATTTGTTGCCATAAGCTAAAAACAAAATATTGCACAGAGAAAACTGCGACTGTAGTTCCAGCAGTAATCTGCATTCTGTTCTTTTTAAAAAAGCATCCCCTTCTACTTTATATTTGAACCTGTAGAGATAATCGACAATGTACCGTGGGGTTGTGATGTAAAGCTAAGTTATTATACAGAGCCCTGGTGGGTGGCATTTGATTGGTTTGATACGGTTTCAGATCCATTGCTGCAATTCGCTTTAATTCTGTTTCTCAATGCTCCAACAGTCAGACACAGTTTAGTGGCCAGTCGGGTCCATAAAGGACTGAGGGGTCAGAGCAAGGGAGAGAATCGCAGTGACCCAGAGATGGAGAGCAGAAGGAGGTCTGTGATTTTACTCTTCACTCTATCTGGCAGCTTCATACTTCTCTGGTTGATGTATGTTATGGAATTCTTATATTACCACATTACAGGAACAGATCCTGGGGATTACAACGATTCTGAATATATATTTTTAAAATGTTGCATTTATACTGCTGCTTTAAGTTGCTGCTCAAACACATTTATTTTTGTGGTGACTCTGTTCAAGTTCAGAGAACAGTTCAAGAGCGCGGTGAAATATCCACTTACATCAATTATTCAATTGTTGAAAATCATAAAACTGAGGGAAGTCCAGAGGCAGGGTTCTAATGATTCCTGTACGTGACTTGGTGGATAATGAGCCGAGGGAAGGTAGTGCAGATATTCTCAGTCATCTCATTATAAAAAAGGAGGAGGTGCTGGGTGTCTTGCAAAGCATTAAGGTAGATAAGTCCCCAGGGCCTGATCGGATCTACCCGAGAATACGAGGGAGGCAAGGGAATAAATTTCTCGGGCCTTGACAGAAATCTTTGCATCCTCATTGGCTACAGGTGAGGTCCCAGAGGACTGGAGAATAGCCAATGTTGTTCCTTTGTTTAAGAAGGGTGGCAAGGATAATCCAGGAAATTATAGGCCGGTGAGCCTTACATCAGTGGTAGGGAAACGATAAGAGAGGATTATTCGGGACAGGATTTACTCCCATTTGGAAACAAACGAACTTATTAGCGAGAGCCAGCATGGTTTTGTGAAGGGGAGGTCGTGTCTTACTAATTTCATTGAGAGTTTTTTGAGGAAGTGCCGAAGATCATTGATGAAGGAAGGGCAGTGGATGTTATCTATATGGACTTCAGTAAAGCGTTTGACAAAGTCCCACATGGCAGACTGGTACAAAAGGTGAAGTCACACGGGATCAGAGGTGAGCTGGCAAGATGGATACAGAACTGGCTCGGTCATAGAAGAAAGAGGGTATCAATGGATGGGCGTTTTTCTGAATGGAGGGATGTGACTAGTGGTGTTCCGCAGGGATCAGTGCTGGGACCTTTGCTGTTTGTAATATATATAAATGATTTGGAGGAAAATGCAGCTGGTCTGATTAGTAAGTTTGCGGACAACACAAAGGTTGGTGGAATTGTGGATAATGATGAGGATTGTCAGAGGATACAGTGGGATATAGATCAGTTGGAGACTTGGGCAGAGAAATGGCAGATGGAGTTTAATCCGGCCAACTGTGAGGTAACGCATTTTGGAAGGTCTAATGCAGGTGGGAGGTATACAGTAAATGGCAGAACCCTTAGGAGTATTGAGAGGCAGAGAGATCTGGGCGTACAGGTCCACAGGTCACTGAAAGTGGCAACGCAGGTGGATAAGGTAGTCAAGAAGGCATATGGCATGCTTGCCTTCATTGGTCGGGGCATGGAGTATAAGAATTGGCAATTCATGTTGCAGCTGTACATAACCTTAGTTTGGCCACACTATTGCGTGCAATTCTGGTTGCCACACTACCAGAAGGACGTGGAGGCTTTGGAGAGGGTACAGAGGAGGTTTACCAGGATGTTGCCTGTTCTGGGGGCCATTAGCTATGAGGAGAGGTTGGAAAAGCTCGGATTGTTTTCACTGGAACGACGGAGGTGGAGGGGAGACATGATAGAGGTTGACAAAGTTATGAGCGGCATGGACAGAGTGGATACTCAGAAGCTTTTTCCCAAGGTGCAAGAGTCAGTTACTTGGGGACATAGGTTTAAGGTGCGAGGGGCAAAGTTTAGAGGGGATGCGCGAGGCATGTTTTTTACACAGAGCGTGGTGAGTGCCTGGAACTTGCTGCCAGTGGGGGTGGTGGAAGCAGATACGATCGCGACGTTTAAAAGACATCTTGACAAATACATGAATAGGAAGGGAATAGAGGGATACGGACCACAGAAGTGCAGAAGGTATTAGTTTAGGCAGCCATCAAGATCGGTGCAGGCTTGGAGGGCCGAATGGCCAGTTCCTGTGCTGTACTGTTCTTTGTTCTTTGAATATAATATCTATCTACAAAGTCAAGAAGATGACCTACAGTTGGCTTACCCAACATACACTGGCAGGAAGGGAGATGGTCACACACGCCAAAGAGCAGCGAGACAACAAGCAAGAGGTGATTGACATTAGGATGACCCAAAATGGTGGTCCAGCGGGCAAGAGGTGATCAACGGTTGGATGAACCAAAATAATCTTTTGGACGAGGACACATACAGCAAAGGACAGTGGGGTACCGAGCAAGAAGCAGCTGCACTGGTGGGAGGTCAGGAGGTTGTCACACCTGAATAATAGCTGCGGGGCGGTGGCCAACAGTTGCCCCTGAGAGGAGCGGACAGAGGTGGGGTAGGAGGAGAGCCAGAGCATCTCCTAAATGACAGGAGGGGAAACAGCAGCCAAAGTCGATCCTCGTCCTCCACTGATTTGATTCTCAGTTCCCCAGATCTGTTCAAAAAGGAAAACTTGATGTTGCTAAAACAAAATGATGCAGATGTTGTACATCTTCTCCTATAAGTTGATTGTTGTCATTTGGATTTTTTTTGTGGAAACACTTTATTGAGTGTGTTTGCCTTCCATTCCCACTGTCCATTCGCTGCCATCTCTCTCTCTCTCTCTCTCTCTCTCTCCCTTTCTCTCCGAGTCGAATGGTGGTATGGGAGGGGAGAGGCTGTGTTGTCACCAACTGGACAAGCCCAGTTGGGTGGTAGGGGGAGACAGATCCTTGGGCAATGGAGCGGATCCGGTCTCAGCACAGGACCGGGCAGACCCGGTGTCTCAGCTTGGTGGCTGCTGGAATAAAAGTGTTTGAGTTCCTTCCTGGTGCCTAGGTTAGCTGATATTAGTATCTCTTCACCTTTCACCTGTCTCTCTTTAAAATCTGCTCTTATCTCCCATCCTCAAGAAAAAAAAATCCTTGACACCTCCATCCATGCAAACTATCATCCTGTCTTCAACCTCCATTTTCTGTCTAATGTCCTTGAAGTTGCTGTTTACTTGCAAATCCGTTGCAATATTTCCAGGAGCTCCGGACCTGAATCCCTTCAATCTGGTTTCCGCCATGCGGCAGTATTGAAAGATTTCCTTTCAAAGTCAGGAATTACATCTTAGGTGACTCTGACAAAGCTAAACCATCCTTCTCGTTCTTCTTGACCTGTCTGCAGACATGTCAAGTTATCACACGCAGCTTTATCTCATCAACACTTCTCTCGACACATCCAAGCTCTGAAAATTATCAGACTGCTTATCTGACTTACCTGACATCCGGGACTGCATGAGTAAAAATTTCGTGCCACTAAATATTGGGAAGACTAAACCTGTCCCGATTGCTGCTCCGTACCCGAGCTACCAGTTTCATCCTGCTCAGTGATGCTCAGTGCGGGTTCCACCAGGGCCACCAAGCTCCTGACCTCATTACAGCCTTTTTTCAAACATGGGAAGAAGAGCTGAACTCAAGAGGTTAGGTGAGAGTGACTGCCCTTGAAATCAAGGGACCTTTTAACTGATTATAGCCTCAAGGAGCCCAAGCAAAATTGGAGTCAATGGGAATCGGGGGAATCTCTCCACTTGTTGGAGTCGGACCTAGCGCATCAGGACATCACTGAAGGAGTTCCTCAGGGTACTGTCCAAGGCCGAAGCATCTTCAGCTGCTTCGTCAATGACTTTCCTTAAACCATAATGTCAGGAATCGGGACGTTCGCTGATGATTGCACAATGTTCAGCACCATTCCTGACTGCTCAGATATTGAAGCAGTCTGTGTAGAAATGCAGCAAGACCTGCGCAATATCCAGGCTCGGCTGATAAGTGGCAATTACATTCGTGCCAGGCAATGCCCATCTCCAGCAAGAGAGAATCTAACCATCTCCCCTAGTCATTCAATGGCAGTACCATCACTGAATCCCCCATGATGAACATCTCTCGGGGTTACCATTGACCAGAAACTGAACTGGAGTTGCTATATAAATACCGTGGCTGCAAGAGCAGATCAGAGGCTAGGAATCCTGCTGCGACTAACTCACCTCTTGACTCCCCTAAGACTGCACAGCATTTGCAAGGCACTAGACAGGAGTGTGATGGAATACTCTCCAATTGCCTGGATGAGTGCAGCTCCAACTACACTCAAGAAGCTCGACACCATCCAAGACAAAGCAGCCCACTCGATTGGCACCCCATCTACACATAGTCACACTTTCCATCACCGATGCACATTGGCAACAGTGTATATCATCTGCAAGATGCACTGCAGCAATGCACCAAGGCGACTCAGGCAGCACCTTCCAAACTTGCGACCTCTACCAACTGGAAGAATAAGCACAGCAGACGCATGGGAATGCCAACACCTGCAAGGTGCCCTCCAAGTCACACACCATCCTGACTTGTAACTGTATCACCTTTCCTTCACTGTCGCTGGGTCAAAATCCTGGAACTCCCTTCCGAACAGCACTGTGGGTGTACCTACCCCGCATGGACTGCGGCGGATCAAGAAGGCAGCACACAACCATCTTCTCAAGGGCAATTAGGGATGGACAATAATAGCTGGCCTGGCCAGCGACGTCCACATTGCATGAAGTGAATAATATTTTTTTATAAATCCTTCTCCTTGGCTACTGGCTGTGGCAGAAACAGACTATTCACAATCTTGGTGTCATATTTGACCCCGAGCCGAACCTTCAATCACTGTTATGTGCCATCACACCGATCGTCTACTTGCAGCACCATAATTTTGTTTGACACCCTCCATACATCCTCCACTGAACCACATAGCAATTGCTTATTTTCCTCTAGCCTGCTCGATTGCAATACATTCCTGGCTGGGCCTCCTGCATTCCCCTCTCTGTAAACTTAATCATCCAAAACTCTGCTGCCCATGTCCTCAGATGCACCAAGACGCCCTCATCCATCAATTGCCGACCTACATTGATTCCAGTCAAGCAATGCCTTTGTTTTAAAATGCTTATCCGTGTTTTGAAATCCCTCCATGGCTTCACTTCTTATCACTGCAATCTCCTCCAGCCCCGACAGTCGTCCCAGTGACTGTAATCTCCTCCACCACCTGAAAGTGTCCCTATCATTGTAATCTGTCCCAGCACCCACAACACTCTGTATCTCACTAACATTCACCAAGCCTACTGCTATCCTTACTTTGGAACCTCTGCCGCGGCATACAACCTTCCCTGTCTTTGTGAACTCCTCCAGTCCCTACAACACTCACCATATCTCTAACCTCCTGCAGCCAAGGCAGACCACCAGGATATCAGTGTTCCTCCAGTTCTGGCTTCTTGAGCTTTCTGATTTTTATCACTGCACAATGGCACTGGTGCTTTCAGCTGCATGCGCCCGAAATTCTGTAATTCCCCCCTAAACCTCTCTTCTGTTCACTCTCTTCCATTAAGGCACTACTCATCGTCTCCCTCTTTGACCAACCTTTTGGTCACCTGTCCTATTATCTCCTTCCATGATCAGTGAGACATTTTATTATATAATGCTATTGTCATGTTTTCTGAGATGTTTTCTTTTGGTAAAGGAGCTATATATTTATTAGTTGTTGTTAACTCCGTCTCAAATCTTTCTTTCACAAGCTTAAATCTAACTTTGACATGAAACCCACTTTCACCATAAAGCTATACCTAATCCTAAAACTATCCATCACACCATAAATCTAACCTCAAAGTGACCCTAACTATACACGAAACTGTCATCTTAACCCTAACCCTGTGACTAAAACAAACCCGAATACTAAATGTAACTGTAATCCAAACTTTAATCCCAACTATCAATAAAGCTAAACATAACACTAAACCTGGTGTGAAATATAAAGCTGTTCCTAACCTTAATCTGACCCTAACCCTAACAATGTAACCCCAAGCCAAACACTCTAGCTAACACTAAAGGTGCCCTCAAAGCTAACCTTAACTGGAACCCTTATGCTAAGCCGAACACTAATTGCAACAATGAACGTAGCCATAAAACGAAACATTGCAATGAATAGTAAGTCTGATCATAAGCCTAAAAGTAATATTAAACCTACAGAAATCCTAACACTAGCTCTAATCCTAAAGCAAACCATAAACCAAACCATGGCCTGAGCTATAAGCCTAACTCTAACTGAAAACTTAACCTAACGCTAGCAGTAACATTAACCCCAATCATAACCATAGCTGTAAACAAAGCTGAAACCCCAACACAAACTGCGATTCCCACCCAAACCCGAACACAATCTGTTACCCTAATGTGAACCCGAGCCCTATTTGCATATGCTGCTCTAATGCTAACCTAGACAGAAAACCTAACCCTAAACATAACCATAACCTTAGCATGAAGCCTAAACCTAATCCTATTCCTGAACCTAACACCATCCCTAGCCCTTGCGTTAAATGTAAACCTAACCTTAACACAAAATGTAACACTATCCAAATGTCGCCATAGCACTAACTAGAAGCATAACCCTCACCCAATGTCTATGTTGAGCAGGAATCTAACCCGAATCCGAACCCTAATCCTAACGCTAATCCAAACAGCAAACCCATCTCTAACCGTCAACCGAAACATCAATGTAACCATTTCCCTAAACTCAACGTTAAACCTAACCCTAAATCTAACCCAAGCTCAATCCTCACCCCATTCATCAGAACAGCGTGAACATTAATCCGAACTGGAACTGTTACCCTTCCCAAACACTAACGCAAACTCTAGTCCAAATGCTGGCCTATCCCCAATTATAGCGCAAAAGCGAATGTCACACTAATTCTTACCCTACCAAACGTTAACCCTAAAAATGACATGAACTCTAACAATAGCACTGACTCTAATGTAGAGCGAATCATAACCATAATTGTGACTTTAACCTTAACAACAATGCAACCCTAACCCAAACACTAACTCCAAAGCTGCCCTAAGTGCAACGCCTAACCATAAACTTAACAGGAAGCCAAATCCCAACTCTATCTCTGACCCTTTACCCAACCTTATATGGACCCCGAACACAAAGCATAACTGTAAGAGTAGCAATAAACTTAACACTAGGACTAACGACTACCATAAACCAAAGTGTCGCCGAGTTCTAATCCTATCTCTTGACCAAACCCTGGCCCTAACTGTTACTCTGAACCAGATCCTAGACTGAACCACAACTGCAACCGTAATCCAAACCAAATCTGCAAAGGTAACTCTAATCTTAACGCTAACTAAGTCTAAACATAACCCTGCCTGCAAAAGTAAATGTAACCCTAAACCTAAAGCTAACACTGAGCCGAAACCCAACTATAAGCTGAAAACTTACATTAGTCCTAGCCCTAATTGTAAAACAATTCCTAACCCTCGCCTTAAACCTAACCTTAACCATAAAACTTACAGTCACCATAGACCTAACCTTAAACCTAACTCTATTCATAAACTCAATCATAATCTGAACCCCAACATTAACCTTTACCTTAACCTAACACAGTGGTTAGCACCGCAGCCTCACAGCTCCAGCGACCCGGGTTCAATTCTGGGTACTGCCTGTGTGGCGTTTGCAAGTTCTTCCTGTGTCTGCGTGGGTTTCCTCCAGGTGCTCCGGTTTCCTCCCACATGTCAAAGACTTGCAGGTTGATAGGTAAATTGGCCATTATAAATTACCCCTAGTATAGGTAGGTGGTAGGGAAATATAGGGACAGGTGGGGATGTGGTAGGAATATGGAATTAGTGTCGGATTAGTATAAATGGGTGGTTGATGGTTGGCACAGACTAGGTGGGCCGTGTTGAAATGGGCAGCAACTGGAAGCTCGGAGTCATGATTTCAGACTGAGCGAAGTTGTTCCGCAAAACAGTCACCCAGTCTGCGTTTGGTCTCCCCAATATAGAGGAGACCACATTGTGAGCCACGAATACAGTATATTACATTGAAAGAAGTACAAGCAAATCACTGCTTCACCTGAAAGAAGTGTTTGGGACCTTGGATAGTGAGGACAGAGGAGGTAAAAGTGCAGGCATTACACCTCCTGCGATTGCACGGGAAGGTGCCGTTGGAATGGGAGGAGATGTTGGGGGTAATGGAGGAGTAGATCAGGGTGTCACAGAAGGAACGAAGGAACGAAATGCTGACAGGGGAGCGGAGGGGAAGTTGTGTTTGGTGGTGGCATCACACTGGAGGTGGCGGAAATGGCGCAGGATGATCCTTTTGGTGCGGTGGAAGGTGAGGACAAGGGGAACCCTGTCGCCGTTCTGGGAGGGAGGGGAAGGGGTGAGGATAGAGGCGTGGTAAATGGGCCGGACATGGTTGTGGGTCCTGTCAACAACGGTGGGTGAGGGGGGCACGGGGGTGGCTGGGTGGAATCCTCGGGTTAGGATAAAGAAAGACATATCAGAAGCACTGCCATGGAAGGTAGCACCATCAGAGCAGATGCGTCGGAGACGGCAAAACTGGGTGAAAGGAATGGAGTCCTTACAGGAGGCAGGGTGTGAAGAAGTTTTATCGAGGTAGCTGTGGGTTTTGGAGGGCTTTCAATGAATATTAGTAGACAGCCTATCCCCACAGATGGAGAACAGAGAATTCGAGAAAGGGAAAGGAAGTGTCAAAGATGGAACATGTAAAGGCGAGAGAAGGGTGGAAATTGGAAGCAAGGTCAATAAAATTTTCCAGTTCGGAGCGGGAGCAGGAAATGGCACCGATAGAGTCATTAATGTACCAGAAAAGAGTTGGGGGAGGGGGCCTGAGTAGGAATCGAACAATGAATGTTCGACATGTCCCATAAAAAGACTGGCATAACTAGGACCGATGCGGGTACCCATAGCAACCCATTTTGCTTGAAGTAAGTGCATGGAGGTAAAGGACAAGTTGTTCAATGAGAGAACAAGTAGAGCCTAGCAGAGGAGGGTGGCAGTGGATGGGGACTGGTTGGGCCTCTGTTCAAGGAAGAAGCGGAGAGCCTTTAAACCGTACTGGTGGGGAATGGAGGTGTCGAGAGATTGAGTGTCGATAGTGAAGAGGAGGCGGTTGGGGCCAGGAAACTGGAAATTAACAAAATGATGTAGGACGTCAGAAGAGTCACGGAAGCAGGTGGGAAGAGTCTGGACCGGGGAGAAAAGGTAGAGTCAAGATAGGAAGAAATTAATTAGTGGGGCAGGAACAGACTGAAATAATAGATCTGCAAGGACAGTCCTGTTTGCGAATTTTAGGAAGGAGGTAGAATCAGGCTGTCTGGGATTGTGGAACTATGAGATTGGAAGCTGTAGAATGATTCAAGCTTGGAAGTCTCGACTTTAATCACCCAATTTTGCCTATCTCACCGGATGCTTCATGTGGGCCACACAGAAGCGAGTCCTCCCAAAGTCAATGCATGGGTGCCTCATGCTGAACCCAGCGCTCTGCCAAACTCTGAATAATACACCCAAGCACAGAATTATACGGCACAGGAGGACATTCAGCCCAGCCTCCCTGTGTTGACTCTTTGAACGAGTTATCGAGCAAGCCTCGCATTCATACTGCTCCTTCCCTGTAAAATCTTCCCCCTTCACGCATTTCTACAATTCATCTTTTGAAAGTTATTATTGAATATGCCTCCACCGCCCTTTTAGGCAGCGTATTCCAGATCACCACAATTTGTGGCATAAAAACAATGCTCTTCATCTGCCCCTCTGATTCCTTTGAGGATTACCTTAAATCTGTGTCCCTCTGGCTTTTGACCCTCCTGTCGCTGGAAACAGTTTCTCCTTATTTACTCTGGAATAAGCTCATGAACTTTAAAACTTCGATTAAATCTCCTCAGAACCTTCTTTGCTCTAAGGCGAACAATCCCAGCTCCTCCAGTCTCTCCACATTCACTGAATTCCCTCATGCCTGGTACCATTCTGGTCAATCGCCTCGATGACCTTCTCCAAGAAATTCACATCCTTCCCAAAGTTTGGTGCCTAGAATTGGATACAACACTCCACCTGGAACGCAACTAGTGTTTTATAGAGGTTTTGTGTAAATGCATGTTTTTGCATGCTGTACCTCTATTTATTAATCCTAGGATCCAGCCGGCATATTTAATCAGCACTCTCAAGCCATCCCACTACTTGCAAAGTCTTGCGAACAAAGGTCCCCGTTGTCAGATTTACTGAGAGTACCAGTACTGAGGGAAAGCTGCACTGTCCGATGATCAGTACTGAGGGAATGTTGCGCCATCGGAAGTCAGTACTTAGTGAATGAGGCACTGCTGGAGGGCCAGTACCACATTAAGGGAGATGAGCACTGATGGAGGTGCATTAAACAAGTGATGCTGTGTCGGAAGGCACGAAACAGGGAGAACTGCATTGTCAGACTGTCAGGACTGAAGGAACGCTGCACTGTCAGAGACTTAGTACTGAGGGATTGCTGCACGGTCAGAGTCAGTATTGATGGAGTGCTGCATTGTCGGAGGGAGGGTAATGAGTGAGTGCAGCAGTGTTGAGATGCTGTTCAGGATGAGACCTTATAATGATATCCCTTTACCCTCTCAGGCGTATGCAAACAAATCCACACCCTTCAAACCTCCCGACCGCCCCCCCGCCCCACCCTTGCCAAGAGGCTCTCTCCCGTAAAACTGTCATCTATTCCCCAACTTCCTCCTTTCTCCCGCAACGTCAATGAAAAGACAGCACTGGCTCGAGGGGCTGACTGGCCTCCACCTGTTCCTGCATTATCTCATCCTGTTTCTGTGCAAAGATGTCGAGAGGACTAAATGGCTTCCTCTTATTTCCTGTGACACAGGCTCCAGGCCGTTGAATTACCCACTCCTGTTCCTGTGTAACAGGATCCAGAGGGTGAACGGTCTCCTCCTGTTCCTATGGAATCGGCTTAAGGGGCTGATTGAAACCACCCCTGTTTCTGTGTTTGCTATGATTGGTCACATATGTTGTGTGGCAGTGAACTTTCCTCTCTGGTTAACCCTCTGCCTGACTTTTGTCTCCTACATCTCCTCTCCCCTGGAATAGTTGAAGCCAATGAGATGGTGAAGGACTCCGCTGAAATTTAGCTCTAGCAGTCCCACTTCTCTGCATTTTTACAGTGAGGAAGGCCCAGATGGACCATGGCTGCAACCTGTCCTTCACCACCCGAACCACAATTGAGTGAAGGACAGCATTGAAACAACATGAGATCTAGAAGTGTGACATACGGTGTTTGAAAGAACAACCTTCCTGCTCAGAGAATACAACTTTGAACTTTCATTAGTTATATAATGTGATGAGAATTTACCAGTCTTGGAAGTTTGCCAATACAATCCACAAACTAAATATATTCTATCACAAGACAGACTGACCTTGACGTCGTAATCTGTTTGTTCAATTTAAAAACAAACGGTTTGAACAATGTGGCAACATCAATAATCCATGGAGATCCCACAGACTATAAATAACAGGCTCTGCGAAAGTATTGCCTCAGAGTTTAATGCAGAGGGATTACCTGTAGCAAGAACGAACAGATCACTTCACGAAGAAAATGATTAAAACATTTTATAGCATCTTGAAAATATATTACTTGATCCTTGGCATCATTGGTGTTCCCGGTAAGTTGTAAATCTGAGTGTGAGCTGGCCTATGATTTTACTCTGTGGCAGATAATATCACATACTGATCTAGTTGTCACCGATATACTGACACCTGATATGTAATATCAGTTTCTTCTATCAAATCTCCGACATTATCCCTCTAGTTTTACTTCATTGTCTGAGCTGACAATAAACCTCTGTTTGTAACTGACAGGCGCTCTCACTGATCAAGTTATTACATTTATGGAATATTGTGCAATGATGACATGGAGCTCAGTAAAAACAACTCTAAGACTGAAGGTACTACTGGGAGTATCACTTGGTGTAAAATCGAATGAGTGTAGGTCACTGATTGTAGTTGAACACAAGACCCAGTGGCCATTTCTTACTGGGAGTAACCGTCACTGTAGAATTGCACTGAGTGTGGGTTACTAACTGAAGTAGAGCACCTGATCCCAGTTGCAATGTATTACTGGGAGTAACTGTTACTGTAGATTTGTACTGCGTGTCAGTCACTAACTAGAATGGAATACCTTATGCCAGTGTCCACGTATTATAGGGAGCATCCGGCACTGTGAAATTGCGCCTGTTAACCTGTCACTAAACATAATGATAACCTGATACCAGTGGTCATGTATTAATGGGTCTCTCTGTCACTGTAGAAGTTTACTGAGTGTAGGTAACTAACTGGAGTGGAACACCTGACCCCAGTGGTCATGTATTACCAGGAGCATCTGTCACTCTCGTTTTGTACTGAGTGCAATTGTACAATCCGATTCTGTGTTGAAATCATTGTTTCAGGTGACTGATCAGTCCTTTCCTTGGAGTTGACTGTGTGATTGACGCAAGTAATTGATAGCAATGGGGACGATTTTCGCTGATGTTTGCTAATAAGTGTATACATTGAAATGTATCAGTCTTGCTCTGTCTTCCATTGAACTGCCCCAACAAAAACAGATGTTAACTAGTTCCTTACAGTTACACAGCAGAGAAGCATTATTAAAGCCTTCTAATCCTCTGTAAAATTACGTTTCGTATTCTGATTATATTTATTGTGAACACTTAAGTATTTTAAGTGTTGATTAATGCCTTGCCCCAAAACGGTTCTGAGAATCTGTCTGTCAAAAGTGCTGCTTTTTAGTATCGTGCTAATACACAGAATGAATATCGAATTCCAGTTATTCAAAGATGCACTTTTGCAAATGACTAAGGTTATTTCAATCAGTTCTTATGCCTGATTTAGCGTCTCGACACATGTAAACTGCAACAATTGCTTCCCTGAGCTCAATGAGGTGTGTCCCAGTGAGGAGAGACAACGATATGTAAGTATCTCACACATCAGATTTTCATGATAGACATCAGACTCGGGGCATTGAGTAATAAAATTAGTGAACTGTTAATGATGAAACGAATAGTACACTTCGCTCAGTTTTACTAGCGTCCTGGTTAAAATAATTGCACCTTCTCCAATAAATCAATAGCCTTTTTGTCACATGGAGTCCAGGACTGTACATCGAACGTTAATTGTGGAATAAAACACTTTCTACATGGGATTAATATCAACTCTTGGCTGTTAAAATTCCTTTCTCCGGAAATGAACTCCTGTGCTTTGTTAGTATTTTTATGGCCGTGTTAACCTATGTTATGATTTCTGAATCTATACCCCTGAACCGCTTTTCGCTTCTAAACCATTTGGACTCTTATCTTCCAAAGATTATTTGGGAAGCTTATTTATCTGACCAAAATTCAACACGTCAGACTTAGCTGCAGTGAAAAAATTTGCTATTTAAATTCCCTTTGTGCAAATCTGTTAACTGTTATTATTAATGTTTTCAGGTATTTTGTTACATTCTTCCTCTACATTAACTGTCTTCTCAATTTGAATTCTTCTGCAAATTTTGAAATTGAGCTACTGCTTCCCGAGTTCATATCATTTCTGTAACTGGTGAATGACAGTATTCCTAGGGCTGATCCTTGGGGAAACCACTTCCCACCTTCTGGCAATCTGAGGAACTACCTTTAACCCATATTCCATGTTTCCTATTTTTGGAGCCAGCTTGCTCTCCATTCTGCTGCTTACCCCGTAACACAACTATTTCTGAGAGTAGTCATGAGTCTGCTTTGTGGCTGCTTATCAAAGGCCTTTGGAAAATTAATGTCAATTGCATGGACTGTTTAACACTTTCTCTTTCTCATATTATTCAAACACGTTTATGATAGTAATAATAAATAACAATACGACTCTGCTCGGTGTTTCTGGATGTTTTTCTGTTAAATCTTTGAATATGTATCCATTATCTTTGCTACCACTAACGTTATGCTTAATTGTCTATCGTTCCTTCAATACGTTCTATCTTCCGTCTTAAATACAAGAATCACATTAGCTGTCCATCAGTTCTCTGGCACTATTCCCTACTCTGATGAACATTAATGAACATATAATCGAGTCTCTCTTATCGCTTCCCCATCTTTCAAAGTATGTGCAGATGTAATCCATCTGAACTAGACAGTTTGCCCTTTCTTTGATTAATTTATCAAATATCTAACCACTTTCTACCTTAAATATCATGAAGGTTTTTTCGAATGTATTCACCCTTAACTGACATTAATTACTCCCCTCAGAGGTCCCTCTCCTTTCTTCAGGCACCGAATCCTAATCCAGTGGGTCTTTCTGCCCCAATTGTCACACAGTGCACGACATGTTCTTCCGGAGCTGTGCCACAGAGGTTCTTTTACATTTCTGTAAATGTCAGTCTTCCTCCTTCTGGTCCAAAGTCCAGTAAAGCCGAGCTGTCCTTCAACTCCCAATGAATGATATCTTGCCTGGCAGACACCATGAAGCCGTTTCCGAGACAGTATCCATTGACCATCTCCTGCTGGATCGTTCTGAGAGCCCTCACTTCTAATTTATTTGTGCTGTTTCATTCACTCGCCATTCCCTGTGGAACTCCTCTCTTCATCGGCAGTTAATCCTGTTTCGAGCTCTATGCATTCTGCCCGACCTGATGAGTTTTTCCAGCCCTTCCTGCTTTTATTTCAGATTTCCAGCATCTGCTGCATTTTGCTGCTATCCCGGAGCGTGGTCTCTGTCTGTCCTTCCTGTCTGGGTCAGACAATTCGAGCATTTGATCAGTTACTTCCAGTCTCTTTTCCATTCTCTCTCTTACAGTTAATTTACTGCCGATTGTGATCCTGTCCCGGGGAAAGTGCAGCCTCTCGACCTGCACCACTCACTACCTGGTGGCCATGGCAATGGCAGATCTACTGGTCATTATCTCTGGGGTCATACTGTTCAGGATCAATTATTAGTATTTCCCAGACGTTATAATTTACATCACGCCTGTATGTAGTGTTATCATTGTACTGATTCGCACAGCCACAGATTGTTCTGTCTGGTTCACCGTCACTTTCACCTTTGATCGATTTGTGGCCATTTGTTGCCAGAAGCTGAAAACAAAATATTGCACTGAGAAAACTGCCGTTTTTGTTCTAGCAACAACCGGAATTCTGCTCTGCTTAAAAAACATCCCATTTTACTTTGCATATGAAACTCCAGGGATAATCAGCAAAGTACCATGGTTCTGTTATCGAAAGCCAAGCTATTATACTGATCCCGGATGGTTGGGCTTTGACTGGTTTGATAAGTTTTTAAACCCATTGCTCCCAATCACTTTAATTCTGTTGCTCAATGCTCTAACAGTCAGACACATTTTGGTGGCCAGTCGAGTTCGCAAGGGACTGAGGGGTCATAGCACGGGAGAGAATTGCAGTGACCCAGAGATGGAGAGCAGAAGGAAGTCTGTGATTTTACTCTTCACCATATCTGGCAGCTTCATACTTCTGTGGTTGGTGTTTGTTATAGAATTCTTATATTATACCATATCAGGAACGGGTCACAGGGATTACAGTGATTCGGAATACATATTTCGACAAGTTGGATTGATGCTGCGGAATTTAAGTTGCTGCACAAACACATTTATTTATGCGACGACTCAGTCCAAGTTCAGAGAGCAGGTCAAGAGCGCGGTGAGATGTCCAGTTAGATCAATTATTCAATTAATCAATAAACAAAACTGACAGCAGCCCAAAGGCAAGTCCCAGTGTTTGCAGTCCATGAATCTAATATTCATCCCCAATCTGCAAGAGATAACCGACAGCTGGATGATCCGAAATAACTTGGCAGCCGGGAGCGGGTGTGGGGGAGGGGGGTTGTTGGTGGTGGTGCTGTGGTGTGTGGTCACACACGCAAAAGAGCATCAGGACAGTGGACATGGGGTGACCGACAGCTGGATGATCCTAAATATACTGGTGTCCGGTTGAGGGTGGAGGTGGGGAGGTGGGTCGTGTTCACACATCTCAAAGAGCATCGGGGTACTGGACAATGGGTGACCCACAGCCAGATGACCAGAAATACAATAGCAGGGGGAAGGAGCGTCACACATGTCGAATGGCAGCAGCTCAGAGGCAATGAGATGACCTTTGGAGGAGCGGAGAGAAAGGGGGCAGGAGGAAAGTCAGAGCGTCCCCTGCCGGAGAGATGTGGAATCAGCAGCTACTGTCTCTCCAGCACCCCCACTGGGTCCATCGCTGAAAACAAAAGTTATCCTTACAAAATCAAAATGCTGCAGATGCTGGAAATCTACACTTGCCAGTTGATTACTACTATTTGCTTTCATTTTCGAGAGATATTATTTGGTCCATCTCCCTTACTTTCCCGCAACTTGGTCACTGCCAACTCTTGCTCTCTCACTGAGTCAGATGGTGGGCTGCTGGAGCTCACTTGGGGTTCGCAAGATGCATGAATTAGAGGAGCACAGAGCGCAGTGGCTTGTAGGGGCTGTTTGTGTTTAGAGGTATAGGGTGGGTGCTGGGGCTGGAGGAGGTCGCAGAGATAGGGAGAGTAGAGGGTAGACTTGGCTGTCGTAGGTTAGAGATAAGAAGGATTGTAGGAGCTGGAGGAGGTTACAGTGGTATGGATGACACGTATATACAGTAAATGGCAGAACCCTTAGGAGTATTGACAGGCAGAGAGATCTGGGCATACAGGTCCACAGGTCACTGAAAGTGGCAACGCAGGTGGATAAGGTGGTCAAGAAGGCATACGGCATGCTTGCCTTCATCGGTCGGGGCATAGAGTATACAAATTGGCAAGTCATGCTGCAGTTGTACAGAACCTTAGTAAGGCCACACTTAGAATATTGTGTGCCATTCTGGCCGCCACACTACCAGAAGGACGTGGAGGATTTGGAGAGGGTACAGAAGAGGTTTACCAGGATGTTGCCTGGTCTGGAGGGCATTAGCTATGATGAGAGGTTGGATATACTCGGATTGTTTTCACTGGAACGACGGAGGTGGATGGGCGACATTATAGAGCTTTACAAAGTTATAAGCGGCATGGACAGAGTGGATAGTCAGAAGCTTTTTCCCAGGGTGGAAGAGTCAGTTACTAGGGGACATAGGTTGAAGGTGAGAGGGTCAAAGATTAGAGGGGATGTGCGAGGCAAGTTCTATACACAGAGGGTGGTGAGTGCCTGGAACTTGTTGCCAGGGGAGGTGGTGGAAGCAGGTACCATGGAGACGTTTAAGAGGCATCTTGACAAATACATGAATAGGATGGGAATAGAGGGATACGGACCCCGGAAGTGCAGAAGGTTTTAGTTTAGGCAGGCATCAAGATTGGCGCAGGCTTGGAGGGCTGAATGGCCTGTTCCTGTGCTGTACTGTTCTTCGTTCTTTGTTCCTTGTTCTTTGACTATAGGGTATGCAGGAGGTTACAGAGATATGGGGGTGGTGGGGGGGGGGAGGTGGGGGTGGGGTGGGGGTGGCTTTTACCGGGTGCAGGATGTTGCAGAAATATCGAAGTTGTCGAGGCTGAAGGAGATTACATAGACAGGGAAGGTTGCAGGAGCTGCAGGAGGTCACATATAATGCCATGATCCTTTTTTTTCTCTCCAGGAAATATATGGTGTGTCCTTCAGACAGCAAAGGATCAATATTGCTTTAAGAACAAGCAGGCCTTAGGAGTTACCGAAAAATTTAATTCTCATTGTCTTGGATACAGCCATTCCGACTAAGTATCGCGAGACACGTTTGTTACAATTTAATTTTGAACTGTCTGATAGTGCAAATAGAGTATTCTAACAGAGGAAGCAGACAGACATCGACGTGTTCGCACCCAAAAGAAGAGTCTTTGACCATTTTAAACAGGAGGAAGAGAATTTAGTCTGTTTATTTATTATTATCTCTCAAAATTATAAGCAAAAATCAGGCCTAAACAGATATCTCTGATAATTTAAACAGAAGGAAGGGACGTTTGACTGTGACATTCTTTTATCCCTCAAGCACTCTAAAGCCAGATTGATTCTATTAAAAGTGGTTGTGAGTTGTTGATCTACTGTGGTCACCGTTGGAGAAGGAAAACATCACTTACTACTGGAATTCGACGACAGACTGTTTTACTGTTGAAGAATCTGTTATGTCCCCATCCAACGGCTGTGAGGACTTCAAGCAACAATGGGCTGCAAATTTGCAAGGACCATAATTTATCTATTTTAAATATTGTTTATGTCTGAGTAGTGTTTACGAATTTACATTTTCTAATTAAGCTATTAATTTGTTGATTTTTAGATACCTGGTTTAGTTAGCTTCATGAGGGTGTGAATAGATGGTACAATTTGAGTGGGTCTTTCTTTAAATTAGAAACATTAAAATGATATGTTACGCGATCTGTGGAGGGACGGGATTGAATTTACAGTGCGTTGCTCCCAGCATAATCAGAATCATATATTTAGACAGGGGTGACTTTGACTGGAACCGTCCGTCATAACAATATACAAAGCGTTATGGAGGCTGGAGGAGGTTGCAGTGGTATGGATGGTTGCAAGAGCTTCAGCAGGGTTACAAAGACAGAGAGGGTTGCAGGAGCTGGGCGTGGTTACATATATATGGAGTGTTACACGGGCTGGCAGAGGTTACAGAGATATGGAGGGTAGTATGAGCTGCAGGATGTACCACAGATTGGGAGGGCTGTAGGAGATGGAGGAGGTTGGAGTGATATGGAGGTTTGAAAGCGGTGCAGGTTTCATAGACAATGAGATTTATAGGAGCTGCAGTGGGTGACATAGATAGGAAGGGTTGTAGGAGCTAGAGGTGGTTACAGAGATATGCAAGTTGTAGTGGCTGCAGGACGGTTATATAGATAGGGAGGATTGTAGTGGCTGTGGGAGGTTCTATATATACTGAGAGCTTTCAGGGCTGGATGAGATTAGAGAGATATAGAGTGGCGTAAGGGGTGGAGGAAGATAAAGACAGAGGTAGGGTTATAGGGGCTGGAGGAGGTTGCAGTTGTATGCAGGGTTTCCGATAGCTGCAGGAGGTCACAAAGATTGGTGGGGGGTTGAAGGAGCTGGAGAAGGTTGCCCAGTTATGGAGGGCTGCAGGGGTTTCAGTGGGTTAGATAGATATGGAGTGTTATCCGAGCTGGAGGATGTTACAAAGATATGGATGGTTGAAGAGGCTGCAGAGGGTTACTTGGTTAGGGAAGTGTTTAGACGCTGGAGGTGGGTACAGAGATATGGAGGGATGTAGAAGCTGCAGGAGATCAAATAGATTAGGAGGATTGCAGGAGAGAGAGGAGGTTGCAGAGATATGGATAGTTGGGTGGAGTGTGTTCTATAGATAGGGAGAGTTGCAGTATTTGGAGGAGGTTACAGAGATATGGAGGTTTTTAGAGCAGCAGTGTGCTACATAAATAGAAAGGGCTGTGGGAGTTGCAGGGGGTTACAATAAATGGAGGTTTGTAGGAGCTGGAGGAAGTTAAAGAGGTAGGGGGGTTATAGGGACCAGGGGAGGTTACAGATATGGACGGTTGTAGGTGTTGCAGGAGGTTACATAGATAGGGATGGTTGTAGGAACTGGAGGTGGTAACATCTATATGGAGGGTTGTAGCGGCTGAAGGAGGTTTGAGTGATATGCAGAATTGTAGAAGCTGCAGAAGGTGAAATAGATTACGAGGATTGTCGGAGCGAGAGGAGGCTGCAGAGATATGGATAGTTGTATGGAAGGTGTTACACAGGTAGGGAGAGTTGTAGGATCTGGAGGAGATTTGCAGAGATATGGAGGTTGTTGGAGCAGCAGGGTGCTACATAAATGGAAAGGGCTGGAGGAGCTCCAGGGGGTTACAATAAATGGAGGTTTGTAGGGGCTGGAGGAAGTTAATGAGATAGGGAAGGTTATAGGGGCTGGAGGAGGTTGCATGTTTATAGTGGGTTGCGGGAGCTGCAGGAGGTCATATAGATGGGGGGAGGGTTGTCGGTGATGGATAAGGTTTCAGAGATATGGAAGGCTGCAGTAGGATATAAATATATAGAGAGTTGTAGGATTTTGAGCAGGTTGCAGAGATATGGATGGTTGAAGCGGGTGTAGCGGTGACATAGATAGGGATTGTTATAGGAGCTTTTTTTCAGAGATACAGCACTGAAACAGGCCCTTCGGCCCACCGAGTCTGTGCCGACCATTAACCACCCATTTATACTAATCCGACATTAATTCCATATTCCTACCACATCCCCACCTGTCACTATATTTCCCTACCACCTACCTACACTAGGGACAATTTATAATGGTCAATTAACCTATCAAACTGCAAGTCTTTGGCATGTGGAGGAAACCAGAGCACCCGGAGGAAACCCACGCAGACACTGGGAGAACTTGCAAACTCCACACAGGCAGTACCCAGAATAGAACCCGGGTCGCTGGAGCTGTGAGGCTGCGGTGCTAACCACTGCGCCACTGTGCAGTGGACTTTAAAAAGACATGAAGGGTTGTACAGCTGCTGCAGGTCCCACAGATTGGGAGGGATGTAGGAGATGGAGGAGGTTGCAGTGATATGGAGTTTGTCGGGGCTGCAGGAGTATACTTATATATGGAGGGTATCGGTTCTGGAGAACGTTAAAGAGTTATGGAGGGTTGTAGGAGCTTAAGCAGGTCACTTAGATTGATGGTGGGTTGAGGGAGCTGTAGACGGTTGCATAGATATGGAGGGCTGCAGGGAGTTACACTGATAGGGAGGATTATAGGAGCTGGAGGATTTTACAGAGATCTGGACGCTTGTTGGGGCTGCAGGGGGTTACATACATATGAAGGATAAGAAATGTTGGAGGAGGTTGCAGAAGTAGAGTGTTGTAGGAGCTGGAGGAGATTAGATATCCTGAGGTATCTCATGAGGTTAGATATCTCATCAGACAGATGAGATATCCGGTTAGATCAATTATTAAATTAATCAATAAACAAAACTGACAGCAGCCCAGAGGCAAGTCCCAGTGTTTGCAGTCCATGAATCTAATATTCATCCCCGATGTGCAAGACGTAACCGACAGCTGGATGATCCAAAATAACTTGGCAGACGGGGGCGGAAGGGTGGGAGGGTGGTGGGTGGTGGGGTGGTATAGGGCAGTGGTGGGTAGGGGGTCGGTGGTGCGGCGTGTGGTCACACAAGCCAAAGAGCGTCCGGACAGTGGACTTGAGGTGACCAACAGCTGGATCATCCTAAATTTGTTGGCGGCAGGGGGGCGGGATGGTGGGGGTGTGGAGGTGGGTGGTGCTGTTCACACATCCCAGAGAGCATCGGGACAGTGGACAAGAGGTGACCGACAGCCAGATGACCAGAAATACAATAGCGGGGGCAGGGGCGTCACACATTGCGAAAGGCAGTAGCTCAGATGAAATGAGGTGACCTTTGGAGGAGCGGAGAGAAAGGGTGCAGGAGGTGAGTCAGAGCGTCCCCTACCGGACAGACGTGGAATCAGCAGCTACTTTCTCTCCACCACCCCCACTGGGTCCATCTTTGAAAACAAAAGTTATTCTTACAAAATCAAAATGCTGCAGATGTTGGAAATCTGCACTTATCAGTTGATTACAATCATTTGCTTTAATTTGCGAGAGATATTATTTCGTCCATCTCCCTTACTTTCCCGCAACTTGGTCACTGCCAACTCTCTCTCTATCTCTCTCTCTCACCGAGTCAGATGGTGGGCTGGTTGAGGTCATTTGGGGTTCGCAAAATGCATGAATTAAAGGAGCACAGATGTCTCAGCGGGTTGTAGGGGCTCTTGGTGTTTACACATATGGGGTGGGTGTTGTCACTGGCGGAGCTTGCAGAGAAGGGAGGGTAGTCTGTGCTGGGGTAGGTTAGAGATAAGAAGGATTGCTGGAGCTGGAGGAGGTTACATGATATGGATTACTGTAGGGTCTGCTGGATGTTATATATAGAGGGATATACAGGCTGCAGGAGGTTACAGAGATATGGGGGGGGTTATTCGGGGTGCAGGAGGTTGCAGAGATTTGGAGGTTGACGAGGCTGAAGGAGGTTACATAGAAAGGGAAGGTAGTAGGAGCTGCAGGAGGTTAGATATCCTTTTTTTTCTCTCCTGGAAATATGTGATGTGCCCTTAAGACAGGAAAGGATCAATACTGCTTTAAGAACAAGCAGGCCTGAGGAGTTACCAAAAGGTGCATTCTCGTTGCCTTGGATACAGACATTCGGACTGAGCATTTGTTACAACTTAATTTTGAAATGTCTCATGGTAATAATGGACTGTTCTAACAGAGGAAACAAACAGACATCGATGTGTTAGCACCTGAAAGAAGAGCTTTTAGCCCATTTAACCTGGAGGAAGAGAACTTAGTCTTTATTTATTGCTATCTCTCAAAATTAAAAAAAAATCAGGCCTAAACAGATCTCTCTGATAATTTAAAGGAAGTAAGACCATGACAATCTTTATCACCCAAACACTCTAAAGCCAGATTGATTCTATTGAAAGTGGTTGTGAGTTGTTGATCAGCTGCGGTCATCACTGGAGAAGGAAAACATCACTCACTACTGGAACTAGACGACGAACTGTTCTACTGTTGAAAAACCTATTTTGTCCCCATTCAACGGCTGTGCAGACTTCAAGCAACAATGGACTTCAAATTTGCAAGGATTCTATCTTTTCTATTTTAAATGCTTTTTGTGTCTTAGTCGTGTTTAGGAATACAGTTTTTTTGATTAAACTATTAATTTGTTGATTTAAAGACACCTGGTTTGGTTAGCTTCATTAGGGGGTGAATAGATTGTACAATTTGGCAGGATCTTTATTTAATTTGGAAACATTAAAATTATATGATATGTGATCTGTGGGGGACGGGATTAAATTTACAGTGCGTCGATCCCAACACAATCAGAATCATATATTTTGACAGGGGGGACTTTGACTGGAACCATCTGTCGTAACAATATATAAAGGGTTATAGAGGCAGGAGGAGGTTACAGTGATATGGATGACTGTAGGGGCTGCAGGGGGTTTATCTCGATAGGGAGGGTTGAAGGAGCTGGAGGTAGTTACATACATATGGAGTGTTGCACGGGCTGGAGGAGGTGACAGAGATATGGAGGATAGTATAAACTGCAGGATGCACCACAGATTAGGAGCACTGTAGAAAATGGAGGAGGTTGGATGATATTGAGGTTTGTAGGGGCTGCAGGAGGTTGCATAGACAGTGAGAGTTGTAGGGACTGCGGGGAATTACATCGATAGAAAGGGCTGTAGGAGCCATAGGTGTTTGCAGAGATATGAATTTTGTGGGGCTGCAGGATGGTTATATAGATAGGTAGGGTTGTAGGGGCTTCGGGAGCTTCCATATGTCTGGGGGATTATAGGGGCTCTAGGAGGTTAGAGAGATATAGAGTGTTGTATGGGCTGGAGGACGTTACAGAGATAGGGAGTGTTATAGGGTCTGAAGGTTGTTACAGGTTTCTGGAGGGTTGTAGGAGTTGCAGGAGATCAGAAGGATTAGTGGGGGGTTGAAGGAGCTGGAGAGGGTTGTGAGTTATGGAGCGCTGCAGGGGTTGCAGTGGGTTACATAGATATGGAGAGTTATAGGAGCTTGAGGAGGTTACAGAGATATGGATGGTTGAAGAGGCTGCAGGGGGTTACTTGGTTAGAGATATGTTTAGGCGCTGGAGGTGGGTACAGAGCTATGGAGGGTTGTAGAAGCTGCAGGTGGTCAAATAGATTAGGAGGATTGCAGGAGAGAGAGGAGGTTGCAGAAATATGGATAGTTGTGTGGAGTGTGCTATATAGATAGGGAGAGTTGCAGGATATGGAGGAGGTTCCAGAGATATCGAGGTTGTTGGAGCGGCAGGAGGTTGCACGGATGTGGATGATCCCAGGGGCTGCAGGAGGTTGCATAGATAGGGATAGTTGTGGGAGCTGGAGGTGGTTCCATTAAAAATCTGCCTGTCTCCTCCTTATATTTACTCAATGTCCCGGCATAACACTGTATAATTTTGGAGCTGTGTTATTTCTCTACCACAATACCAAAAAATTTCAAACTTAATACATTCCATAAAATATAAGAAAACATCTATTTCTTTCAAACAAATTATTGATATCTGCTGTGTTCATCGCTGGAAAACATGAAGAGTTTAATGCTACAACAGCCGAACTGTTGAACCCTTATCTTTGCAGAACATTTTTCCCATGGATCTTGGAGGACTGAAAGGAAACTTTGACTGTGTTGTATTGGAAGACCATTCGACAGGATCATAATTTATGAAGACATGTTTATTTGTTTTATTCATGACTAAAATAAACTACTTTTAAAATATACATTCTTTTAAAAGCCGCACCACTGTGAATTTTGAATATATGCAAATATATGCAAATGCAGGAGATGGATATTTGAACAAGAAGTTATAAGGTCTTTAGATATTGGTTTATCTTCGTAGCGTTTAGGATTTTAGGGTTTTTTATGCAAATAGTTAGTTTGTTGATAACTAAAGATACCTGGTGTGATCCATTTGCTTCGGGTATACCAGATTGTTCAATGTGTTTTTCCCCCTATTTGGAAAACTTAAAGAAATGTGATGTGACCTGTGGAGCGACGGGACTGAATTGACAGTGTGTTGCTCCCACCACGATCCGAATCCTCTATTTTGATTTGGGGCTTTTTCCTGAGCAGTCGTAACGGGGCTGCTGAATTCATGTACTGCTGCGAGTGACTAACACAGGCATTCAGTGGGCATACAAAGACCAAGTTTCAAAGACCTGTGTGAAAGCTGTTGGAACACCCTGCCCACCATGAAACACAATGTGGAGATGCTGCAAGTGGCCAGCAATGCACCCCCGCCAGTTTAACATTTTGAGGCTTCATAGCCTGGGCACCAGTCGCACTACGGAGCCCAGAATTCCCGCCAGGGAGTGACACAGAGGGGAAAATATCACATTTAACAGTCAGTTAGTTAAATGCTGTAAGGGAAGTAATTTGCAGGGACATGGACAACGGACAGGGAAATGGGACGAATTAGAGGAATGACTTATAGAAGGATATGAACACAAGAATACAAATATTGCAATTGTGGTGCGACCAGACCAGGGAACAATGAATGTCACTGAGCACGAAGGTGATGGCTGAACGGAATGTGTTGTGAATTAGGATATGGGCAGCAATTCTTTTGATGGGCTGTGTTATCTGATGATTTTTAACTGTGGGTCTTGTCAGGGTGGCATTGGGAGAGTCAAGGCTGGATTTGATAGACACATGAATGGTGTATTAAGCAGCAGATAGACTAAGGCACAGAATGATATTTTCGAGGCGATAGTAGACAGGATTGGTGCTGGGCAGGATATGATATTGGACATCAACTCAGGGTCAATAAGAACAGTGAGGTAGTGAACAGTGTGGTTCAGTCTCAGATATTGGTGGGGGTGAGCGAGTTGGTGGGTACAGAAAAGAGTTTGTGATGGGGAATGAAATCATGGCTTCCATTTGATCGATATTTAAAAAAATAAGAGCAGTAATACATTGAATTGTGGTTTACACATGTGATAGCTGTACAAAGAGACAGACCACAGACACCACCAGCAGCAAAGAAGCAACAGTAAATTAAAAGGACAGAGCATTTCTATAGTTAATAGCTGATATAGAGTCTTATCTGGATAAACAGCAACAGCAAAGAGGGCAGAATAAATGACAAATGTAGAAATACAACAATGCTGTTAAAATGCACAGCTTACAGAATTAATAGCTGAACAGACTTACCAGGGACACCAAAAGTAACGAGGATGGGATAGTAAATGTATTGAATCTTATAAAAGGCACAATGAATTCACCATGCTACTTTTATCCAATCATAATCTGCGGTAAGCTCCTCAAACAACGCGTAAACCCCTTCCCAATGTTATAACAACCCAATCAATTGTTCTGAAATTCTGACACACTTTTGCAACATTCCAATCCATTGTTCTCAGTTTCTGATCGATGATCTCCTCTCTGGCGCCGCTGATCCCTGTTAGTGCCGTGGCTGAAGCTCCCGCTGACACTATATTAATAGCTTAACACATTAAAAGGAGTGCACTATTAATGGAAGAGGGAAACCCTCCAAAGAAAACCCTCACAGCTACGGTCAATGAAGACTAACGTCAATTCCAAGCACTAAAAAAAACAGGTTCAGTTAACCCCTTTCAATCCAACACTTTTTGAACGACAATAAAGGATAAGCTTTACCCAATCAGGATGGGATGTATGTGGGTTGCTGGTGGAAAGATATGTGAATAAATCAGAGGTAGCGGCCAGAATTGTTGAATCCTCTTATATATGGGAATGGTGACAGAGGACTGGGGTTACAAATGTTACACCCTGTTTGAAAAAGGAGAACTGGGTAACCCTGCAATGACAGGTCATTCATTCTAAAATCGGTGAAACGTTGGGGAGCCGTTTCGATTCTATAATCTGGGACAAATTATTTGTGGCTTGGGGAAAAAAAAGCAAGACATGAGTTTGTAATAACAAGATGCATGGATATGTGAATTCTAAATCATCCTTGAGCAACTTAATCAAATGATGAAGATGGTTGAGGAGGGCAGTGCGGTTGATGATATTTATATGGATATCCAAATTGCATGATCAACTGCCATTTAATGGGCATGTTAGGAAAACTGTGCTCCATGGATTAAAGAGGCAGTGATAGTGTGGACATGACATTGACTAAGAAACAGAAAGCAGCGAGATGTTGTGAACAGTTGTTGTTGAGACTGAATGGGAGTATACAGTGGTTTTCCCCACGGATTGGTATTAAGACACTGCTCATTTTTGTCACATGTTAATGACACAGACTTATACATAAATGACATAATTTCAATATTTGCAGATGACATTTGTCTGGGAAATGTGAACAGTGATGAGAATAGTAGAAAGCGTCAGAAGGACATAGGCACATTAGTGAAATAAAGCAGCACACAATGCGTTTTAATGCAAATAAGTGTGAAGGATAGATTTGGGAGGAAGAATGAGGAGAGGCAATATAAATTAAATGATACAATGGATTAGTACCTGGGAGTATGATGTTATTGCTATTACTGAGACTTGGTTAAGGGAAGGGCATGATTGGCAACTAAATATCCCAGGATACCGATGCTTCAGGAGGGATAGAGAGGGAGGAAAAAGGGGTGGAGGAGTTGCATTACTTTTCAAAGAGGATATCACAGCTGTGCTGAAGGAATGCACTATGGAGGACTCGAGCTGTGAGGCAATATGGGCAGAACTCAGAAATAGGAAGGGTGCGGTAACAATGTTGGGGCTGTACTACAGGCCTCCCAACAGCGAGCGTGAGATAGAGGTACAAATATGTGAACAGATTATGGAAAGCTGTAGGAGCAACAGGGTGGTGGTGATAGGAGATTTTAATGTTCCTAACATTGACTGGGATTCACTTCGTGTTAGAGGTCCAGATTGAGCAGAATTTGCAAAAGGCATCCGCAGGGTTTTCCAGAGCAGTATGTAAATAGTCCAACTCGGGAAGGGGGCATACTGGACCTGTGTTGGGGAATGAGCCGGGCCAGGTGGTTGTCGTTTCAGTAGGGGACTACTTAGGGAACAGTGATCAGAATTCCGTAAGTTTTAGAATACTCATGGATAAAGACGAGAGTGGTCCTAAAGGAAGAGTGCTAAATTGGGGGAAAGCCAAATATACCAAAATTCGGCAGGAGCTGGGGAATGTAGATTAGGAGCAGCTCTTTGAAGGTAAATCCACTTTTGATATGTGTGAGTCTTTTAAAGAGAGGTTGATTAGCGTGCAGGAGAGACATGTTCCTGTGAAAATGAGGGATAGAAATGGCAAGATTCGGGAACCATGGATGACAGGTGAAATTATGAGACTAGCTAAGAGGAAAAAGGAAGCATACATAAGGTCTAGGTGGCTGAAGAAAGACGAAGCTTTGAAAGAATACCGGGATTGTAGGCGCAATCTGAAACGAGGAATTAAGAGGGCTAAAAGGGGTCATGAAATATCTTTAGCAAACAGGGTTAAGGAAAATCCCAAAGCCTTTTATTCATATATAAGGAGCAAGAGGGTAACTAGAGAAAGGATTGGCCCACTCAAGGACAAAGGAGGAAAGTTATGCGTGGAGTCAGAGAAAATGGGTGAGATTCTAAATGAGTACTTTGCATCGGTATTCACCGAGGAGAGGGACATGACGGATGTTGAGGTTAGGGACAGATGTTTGATTACTCTAGGTCAAGTTGGCATAAGGAGGGAGGACGTGTTGGGTATTCTAAAAGGCATTAAGGTGAACAAGTCCCCAGGTCCGGATGGGATCTATCCCAGTTTACTGAGGGAAGCAAGAGAGGAAATAGTTGGGGCCTTAACAGATATCTTTGCAACATCCTTAAACACGGGTGAGGTCCCGGAGGACTGGTGAATTGCTAATGTTGTCCCCTTGTTTAAGAAGGATAGCAGGGATAATCCAGGTAATTATAGACCGGTGAGCCTGACATCAGTGGTAGGGAAGCTGCTGGAGAAGATACTGAGGGATAGGATCTATTTCCATCTGGAAGAAAATGGGCTTATCAGTGATAGGCAACATGGTTTTGTGCAGGGAAGGTCATGTCTTACCAACTTAATAGAATTCTTTGAGGAAGTGACAAAGTTGATTGATGAAGGAAGAGCTGTAGATGTCGTATACATGGACTTCAGTAAGGCGTTTGATAAGGTTCCCCATGGTAGGCTGATGGAGAAAGTGAAGGCGCATGGGGTCCAAGGTGTACTCGCTAGATGGATGAAGAACTGGCTGGGCAACAGGAGACAGAGAGTAGCAGTGGAAGGGAGTTTCTCAAAATGGAGACGTGTGACCAGTGGTGTTCCACAGGGATCCGTGCTGGGACCACTGTTGTTTGTGATATACATAAATGATTTGGAGGAAAGTATAGGTGGTCTGATTAGCAAGTTTGCAGACGACACTAAGATTGGTGGAGTAGCAGATAGTGAAGGGGACTGTCAGAGAATACAGCAGAATATAGATAGACTGGAGAGTTGGGCAGAGAAATGGCAGATGGAGTTCAATCAGGGCAAATGCGAGGTGATGCATTTTGGAAGATCCAATTCAAGAGTGAACTATCCAGTAAATGGAAAAGTCCTGGGGAAAATTGATGCACAGAGAGATTTGGGTGTTCAGGTCCATTGTTCCCTGAAGGTGGCAACGCAGGTCAATAGAGTGGTCAAGAAGGCATACGGCATGCTTTCCTTCATCGGACGGGGTATTGAGTACAAGAGTTGGCAGGTCATGTTCCAGTTGTACAGGACTTTGTTTCGGCCACATTTGGAATACTGCGTGCAGTTCTGGTCGCCACATTGCCAAAAGGATGTGGATGCTTTGGAGAGGGTGCAGTGGAGGTTCACCAGGATGTTGCCTGGTATGGAGGGCGCTGGCTATGAAGAGAGGTTGAGTAGATTAGGATGATTTTCATTAGAAAGACGGAGGTTGAGGGGGGACCTGATTGAGGTGTACAAAATCATGAGAGGTATAGACAGGTTGGATAGCAAGAAGCTTTTTCCCAGAGTGGGGGATTCAGTTACAAGGGGACACGAGTTCAAAGTGAAAGGGGAAAAGTTTAGGGGGGATATGCGTGGAAAGTTCTTTATGCAGAGGGTGGTGGGTGCATGGAACACATTGCCAGTGGAGGTGGTAGACGCGGGCACGATAGCGTCTTTTAAGATGTATCTAGACAGATACATGAATGGGCAGGAAGTAAAGAGATACAGACCCTTAGAAAATAGGCGACAGGTTCAGTAAGAGGATTTGGATCGGCGTAGGCTTGGAGGGCCGCAGGGCCTGTTCCTGTGCTGTAATTTTCTTTGTTCTTTTGTTCTTTTGTTCTTTGTAACAGTTGGAGGAGCAGCATTGAGGGAGCCCTTCAATGTCGTAGGGGCAGCACTGAGGGAGCACTGCACTGTCCGAGGATCCGGACTGAGGGAGTGCGGAGACAATCAGACGAGCAGCACTGAGGGAGTGCTGCAATGTTAATGTGGCAGTACGAAGAAAGCACTGCAAAGTTGAAAAGGTCAATACTCAGGGAATGTGGCACAATCGGAGGGGCAGTACAGCGGCAGTGCTCCACTGTTGGAGGAGCATTACTGAGGGAGCGCTGTCCTGTCGAAGAGGCGTTTTGAAGATGAGGCAGTGCAATGTTGGAGGTGCTGTGTGTTTGGATGACAGGTTATGCCTTGGTCCCGTTTGCCCTCTTAGGTGGAGATAAATACTTCCAGGACCCCCTCTCCTGCTGACAGAGCGTCTGCTACGTTAAAAAAATCATCTATTGCCCAGTTGCCATCTTCCCCACCACAACTGCCATCGAAAGGCGGAAAGGCTCGAGGAGCTGAATGGCCTCCTCCTGTTCCTGTGTAACATCCTCTCGGGGGCTTAATGGCCTCCTCCTGTTCCTGTTTATCAGTCTCAAGAGGGTTTAAAGGCCTCTTCCTTTTCCTGTGTTTTCTCTGATTGGTCAGTCATGGCGATGGACAGTGAATTTCTATGTCTGATTAAAACTGTCCTTGTATGTTGTCTCGTCCTCACTCTCCCATCCCCAGGCATAGCTGAAGACTCTTGCCAATGAGACAGTGAATCGCTCCTCAGAGTTTTACTGCCTGCCATCCCAATTCTCCATACATCGCAGTGAGATCCTGCAGCTCAAGTCCCAGATGGATGATGGACACAATCTGCTCTTCCCCGTCTGAACCACAATGGAGTGAAGGACATCACTAAAACAACATGTGAGCGAGGGATGGCTCTAAGGTTGTTGGAAAGAACACCCTCATTGCTGGGAGAATGCAGCCTCGAATTTTCATTAGTTAGTAAAACCTCTGTTTGTAACTGACAGGCTCTCTGAATTATGAAGTTATGGTATTTTGTGGAATTTCATGTAATGTTGAATTGGAGCTCAGTGAATGTAACTCTCCGAGTAAGGTTTTTAGTGGGAATATCAGTTAGTGTAAAATCATACTGAGTGTGGATCACTAACCAGAGTGGAACACCTGACTCCAATGATCATGCATTACTGAGAGTATCTGGCTCTGTGGAATGGTATTGAGTTAAGTTCACTAACGATAGTGGGACACCATATCCCAGTGGTCATGTATTATTTGGAGTATCTGTCACTATTGAGCTGTACTGAGAGTGGGTCACTAGCCGGAGTGGAACACCAGATCCCAGTGATCATGTACTACTGGGAGAATCTGTCTCCGTGGAGTTGTACGGAATATAATGGTAGAACATGGTTCTATTTCGAAATCATTTAGTCAGGTAAAATAAAAGCAACATACTACGGAAATCTGAAATAAACATAGGAAGTGCTGGAAATACGCAGCATGGGGAGAGAGAAACAGACTAATCTTTCAGGTCTCTGACCTTTCGTCAGAACTGGAAATGGTTAGAAATGGAGGTGGGTTTGTGCGAGTGAAGGGGGAGGGGGAAGAAAAACAAAAGGGGAAGGTGTGTGTTAGTGCGGACGGAAGGAGAGATTAAATGACAAAGATGTCATGGGATGAAAGGCAAATGGATTAGGAATAGATGTACTGAAAGGCAAAGCATTTGTGCAGAGAATGGTAACGGTAGAATTTGAAGATGCATTACATGGTCTACAACAAATATGTTTTCCTCTAAGACACAAAAGCCAAGCAAGAAAGATAAATTAACCATGGCTAGTAAAAGTTAAAGATTGCCTAGATCAAGACTTATCAGGCCGCCAGAAAAATGGGTAAACCCGAGGATTGTGAGCAATTTAGAATCCAGAAAATGATGACCAAGCAATTGATTACAAAAGGGAAAAGATAATACGAATGCAACATAGCAAGAAACATAAAGGTGGATGGTAAAATTATACTTAGGTATGTGAAAAGGAAAAGATTAGCAAGGACAGACCTATTGCAGGTGGAGACAGGAGAGTTGTTAGTGGAGAATAGGAAATGGGCATACAAAATAAACGATGACTTTGTATCTGTCTTCGTGGAGGAAGAAACAGAAAATGTCCCAGAATACCAGGGAACCAAGGGACTTGCGAAAATGCGGAACTGAAAGAAATTAGTATTCATGATGAGTTAGCACTCGAAGGGTTAACCGGATTGAAGGTTGCGAAATCTATGGGATCAGATGAGCCACATCCCAAGCTGGAGATGGAGGTGGCTATAAAGAGAGGGAATGCACAGGCGGTTATCTTTCAATATTCTATCGATTCTGGAAAGGTCCCTACAGACTGTGAAGTAGCAAATATAACCACACTATTTAAGAAAGGAGGCAGAGAGAGAACGGGGAACTGCAGACCTGTGAATTTGACGTTGGTAGTATGGAAAATGGTCGAATCTATTCTAAAGGATGTGACAACTGGACACTTAATAAATCGTGATATGAGTTGAAAGAGTCAAAATGAATTTATGGAGGGAGATCATGTTTGACAAAACTGTTGGAGTTTTTTAGGATTTTACTTGCAGCATAGATAAAGGAGACCCAGTGGATGTGGTGTATTTGAACATTCAGAAGGTATTTGATACTGTCGCACAAAGGAGGTTCGTAAACAAAATTAGGACACATGGGATTAGGGTTAATATACTGCAATGAATTGAGAATCGGTTAACAGACAGAATAAACTAATCGTTCTCAGGATGGCAGCTTGTTGCTAATGGGGGACCACAAGAATCAGTGTTGGGGCCGCAGCCATTCACAATCCATGTAAATGATCTGGATATGGCGACCTAATGTAACATTTCCAAATTTGCTGATCACACAAAACTAGGTGGGAATTTAAGTTGTGAGGAGGATGCAAGGAGGCTTGAAGAGACTTTCACAGTCTGAGGGAGTGGGCAAGAACATGGCAGATCGAAAGTAATGTGAATAAGTGTGATGTGATCTACTTTGGTAGAAAAACACAGGAAAAAAACAGTCTATTTCTTAAATCATTAGAGATTGGGAAATGTTGATGTCCAAAGCTCCCTGTGTGTCCTTTTACATGAATCAGTAAAAGCTTGCATGCAGCTGCAGCAAGCAATTAGGAAAGCAAATAGTATGTTGAGCTTAATCAAAGGGGGTTTTAGGTAGAGGAGTAAGCAAGTCTTGCTGCACTTGTATAGAGCCTTGGTGAGACCACACCTCGTGCATTGTGTAGCGTTTTGATCTCCCATCTGAGGAACAATATATTTTCCATGGAGGGAACTGAGCCTGTATTCTCTCGAGTTTCGAAGAATGAGATGTGATCTCATTGAAACTTACAAAATTCTTAAACGGCGTGACAAACGTGGATGTAGATTGGATATTTCGCCTGGCTGTTTTGTCTAGATCGAGGGGACATAGTCTGAGAATAAGGGTTAGGCCATTTAAGATTGCGATGAGGAGGAACTTCATCACTCAGCGGGTGGTGAATCTTTGGAATTCTCTACCCCAGAGGACTGTGCAAGCTCAATCATTGAGGATGCTCAAGACAGAAATCCACAGATATCCAGATGCAAATGACATCAAGGGATGTGGGGATAGCACGGGAAAGTAGAATATCAGCCAAATTTAATTGAATGGCGAAGCAGGCTCGATGGGCTGAATGGCCTACTCTTGCTTCTATGTTCCCATTTTCCTATGTTCATATCATGAACAGTTCTGTCTGAAAGCACAACCATGAAAAAACAAAGTTTAAGACACCCACTGAACTGCACCAACAGAAACGGATGGTAATTAATTACTGACATTACATAGCATGGCAGCACTGTCACAGAATTCTAATTCTCTGTAGAATGAATTTCTTGCCTCTGCTTTTACTTCACTATTTTTTTCTTAGATGGATCAGTCCAAAGCAGGGCGTTTTTGTCTATTCGTTCATGGGATGTGGACGTCGCTGGCTAGGCCAGCATTTATTTCACATCCTGTTGGGGTGCTGTTCAGGAGTGAGTTCCAGGATTTTGACCCCGTGATAGTGAAGGCACTTTAGATCCTTTGTGCAGGATAAGTGCCCAAGTATTTTGTCCAATCCTACTCAGCTCCCTCCTTCACATACCTTTTCTGATACTTTTATGACTGTGCTTCATTTACCTTGAACATGAAATTCTCATCAACTTTGCTTCTAATTTATATCTGCACCCTTTTCTTCCCTCGTCTTTCCTACCTCCATTTCGGGGAATTAGCTGTCCGCCATCATCGACTGTAATTCCATCGATTTCCACAAAGACATTGATTATACCTCCTCTCAGCCGCTTCCTTGAAGGCCTCTGTTCCTTTCTCCCTTTTTCTATTGCTATGTTCCATCTGTTCTGACGATGCTACCTTCACAATCGTGCTTCTGAAGTGTCTTCATTGTTTGACAGCCCTGGATTCCCCTCAACTGTGGTTAACAGGTCCTTCGTTAACTTTCATTCCATTTCCTGTGTTACTGCCTTCATCCCTTCCCGTCCCTCTTCGAATCACGAGCAATTTCCCCTTGTCCTCACCGTACACCCCACCAACCACTAAAAGCAATGGTTCAGCCTCCACATGTTTAGCTAAAGACACCAACAAACATATCTTACATTCTTCAATCACCTCCAATAGCCCCTCCCCTTCCCCTTGGCACCTTTATTTGCAAGTTCAGGAGATTCAGCGCTTGCTCCTTCACCTCCATATTTCTCACTGTCCATGGTCCCATACATTTCTTCCTGCTGGCACAGGAATTGATTTGTATTCCTCTCAATTTAGTAACTGTATTCACTGTTCATAAAGTGGTCACTCTGTAGGAGTTGAGAAATGACTTTCCGGGTCTCCTCCGTTCAGTCAGCAAGTGAGATCCTGATATTCCAGTCTCCTGTCACCTTAATTCTACATCACATTCCCACACTGGCCTCTCTATCCTCGGCTTCCTACGCTCTTCCATTGAAACTCAATCAGGAACATCACAGCAATTTTCCATTAAGCATTTTATTTCCTGATGGACTCAACACAGAGATAAAAAAATTCAGATTATTACCAGGAGGTTCTCAGATGGCCTGTGCTGCTAGAGTATGTTGACTACACCAGTGTCACTGGGGTTGGAGCGGGTATGTGTTAGTGATTAGGGTGGGGTCCCTTATTGGTACACAACTTGTACGCTGGTTCACACCCCTGGGATATTCCCACCATTCTCTGTGGCCTCTCGGGCCACTGGAGACTTCTGTGCTTTGCCAGATTTTTCATGTTCTCCTGCCCCTCTGTTATTTTGCTGTAACCATTTACACATGCTCTGGACCAATCTTCTCTTTCTTTATTTGTCACTTTAGTGTTTCACCATCATCTGTTTTATCACTGAATAACCCCTACCCTCCATTTTCTCTTTGTGCTCATCACCCCCGATCCTCCACTTTTCATTGGTCCTCTCATTGCTTTAAAACTGTTAATCTCTAATATCTTCCAGTTTTGAACAAAGCCTATCAGCCTGCAAACGTTAACTCTGTTTCTCTCTCCACAGATGCTTCCTGATCTACCGAGTGTTTTCAACATTCTCCTATTTCAATCAGAATTATGACAGTCTCAGTATTCTGTTTTTGCTCAAATGCTTAGGCCGAGATATTAACAGGAGGGAGTGACGTATGTAGGGAATGGAGTTAGAGAATGTTAACTCCACAAACTGCCTTTTTATTATTGACATGTTCCCCACCTTGAAGTCGGCCTGACTGACAGGCTTGGCTTCCGGTCATGCCAGTAGGACTATAGAGCAGGCCTCAGGACCAGGGCGGTCCAAACATGGTCACTGGTTATCGCAGGGGCTGTCTGATACTGGTGGTCTAATTCCCAACTCCAGAAGTGGAAAAAGTGGTGAGATCTCTGATTGCAGGGCCGTTATTCCCCATAGCTGGGGAGGCAACTTCTATCCAGGAGCACGGTCCAATTCCAGGGTAGGGAGAGGAAATGTCTGATCCTCAACACTGGTAAGGCATCACCTATCACGCAGCAGGGACCGAGTCCAGGGGGGGAGAGAAAGTTTCTGAAAATTTGCCCTGGGGAGCGGTCTCCTATCCTGTCCAGGAGGGAGGCGAGGGAGTCTCCAATCATTTACCATGGGAAGGGGTCTCCTACCCTGTAGCTGAGTCTGTGGCGAGGGACGTGAAATGGGACTGTTTGATCATTTACCCTGGGAAGGATTCTTTTAACTCGTAGCGTCACCTGAGTCCAGGGATGTAGAGACGAAGTGTTGGACTCTTTACCTGGGGAGGGATCTCCTATCCTGTTGTGTGTTCTGGGTCTAGCAAGTAAGAGAGTGATCCTCATACGCGGGATGGGGTTCTGCTGTCCTGTAGCAAGGTCAGAATTCATGGAGGGGGAGAGGAAGCATCTGATCATTTACACTGGTGAGAGGTCTCCTATTCTTTAGATGGGTCCACGTCCAGGGAGGGGATGGGCGGGGAAGGAATGTCTGATCACTTACCCTGGGGTGAGGTCTCCCCATTCCAGCATGATCCAAGTCAAGGGAGGGTGAATGGAAGTACATGACATTAATAGTGTATGGGTTCTTCTATCCTGTAGTGTGGTCGCAGTCCAGGCATGGGGAGTAGAAGTGTCTGACCCTTAGTCCCCGGGAGGGGTCTACAATCCTGTAACATTATCTGAGTCTGGGGAATGGAAGAGGGAGTGTCTGATACCCAAACGTAGAGATGGATATCCTATCCCAGAGCATGGCCTGATTCCAGGCAAGCAGGAAGCAGTTTCTGATACCCAATCCCAGGGAAGGGTCTCCTATCCTGAACTTTGTTCTGCGTCCAGAGGGGAATAGGAAAGAGGAGTCTTTGAAGCAAAACACAATGGGAGGATCTGAGCTCCTGGGCTACTGCACCCAGGAGGCTTGTCTGATCCCGGGACAGGTGGTTCAAGCACAGATGAGGCTCCAATTCTGGGAAGTGATTTCATCCCGCGGGGTGGAGCAGGGGGGGTGGGTGTATGGTGGTTGTGGTGGTCTCTCCAATCCCAGGGATCGGTCGGTCCAATCCAGCATGGTGAAGTCCGATCCAGGGATGAGGTTCAATCCCGGGGATGGTGATATCCAATACTGGCGGGTGGTGACGTCCAACTGGGGGAGATGGATTCCAAGTTCTGGGCGGAGCACGTAATCCCAGGTGGGAGGCATCTGGTCCAAAGGAGGGCTCAGATCCCAAGCGGGGGGCGGGAAGTCACAGTTCTAATGGCCAATTCCAGGTGTCTTTGTACGTGGCATGGGGTATAACAGCGAAACCCGGCTGGCCAGTGTTCAATATATGAAATGGATTAACTCAGAGACTTCCAGCATTGTTAAAATTTTTAAATTGCCAAACCACCTCCTGGGCACTGTTGTATGCTGTCCCCTGTCCCGACTCTGTTAAACCTGGAAGTGGAAGTGTCGAAGATGGTTTGGCATCCGATTTGAGTTTACTTTTTGAGTTTTCACAGCTGACCCGACCCCAAAGCACCTGTTTCTGCGTTAAAACCCAGCCCTTACAGTCTGGGTCAGTCACTGAGAATGTGTGATCAGTATTTTCCAGTCTAATTTCCCATCTCTCTCTTGCAGTTAATTTACTGACGATTGCGATCCTGTCTCGGAAAGTGCGGCCTCTCCACCTGCACCACTCGTTACCTGCTCGCCATAGCCCTGGCCGATCTACTAGTCCTTATCATTGAGGTCATACTGTATCGGATCTGTTATTACTAATTCCCTGGATCTTTCCTGGACATCACCCCTGTTTTTATTGTTCTCGTTGTCCTGATTCGTGCAACCACAGACTGGTCTGTCTGGTTCATCATCACTTTCACATTTGACATATTTATGGTCATTTGTTGCCAGAAGCTAAAAACAAAATATTGCACAGAGAAAACTGCGACTGTAGTTCCAGCAGTAATCTGCATTCTGTTCTTTTTAAAAAAGCATCCCCTTCTACTTTATATTTGAACCTGTAGAGATAATCGACAATGTACCGTGGGGTTGTGATGTAAAGCTAAGTTATTATACAGAGCCCTGGTGGGTGGCATTTGATTGGTTTGATACGGTTTCAGATCCATTGCTGCAATTCGCTTTAATTCTGTTTCTCAATGCTCCAACAGTCAGACACAGTTTAGTGGCCAGTCGGGTCCATAAAGGACTGAGGGGTCAGAGCAAGGGAGAGAATCGCAGTGACCCAGAGATGGAGAGCAGAAGGAGGTCTGTGATTTTACTCTTCACTCTATCTGGCAGCTTCATACTTCTCTGGTTGATGTATGTTATGGAATTCTTATATTACCACATTACAGGAACAGATCCTGGGGATTACAACGATTCTGAATATATATTTTTAAAATGTTGCATTTATACTGCTGCTTTAAGTTGCTGCTCAAACACATTTATTTTTGTGGTGACTCTGTTCAAGTTCAGAGAACAGTTCAAGAGCGCGGTGAAATATCCACTTACATCAATTATTCAATTGTTGAAAATCATAAAACTGAGGGAAGTCCAGAGGCAGGGTTCTAATGATTCCTGTACGTGACTTGGTGGATAATGAGCCGAGGGAAGGTAGTGCAGATATTCTCAGTCATCTCATTATAAAAAAGGAGGAGGTGCTGGGTGTCTTGCAAAGCATTAAGGTAGATAAGTCCCCAGGGCCTGATCGGATCTACCCGAGAATACGAGGGAGGCAAGGGAATAAATTTCTCGGGCCTTGACAGAAATCTTTGCATCCTCATTGGCTACAGGTGAGGTCCCAGAGGACTGGAGAATAGCCAATGTTGTTCCTTTGTTTAAGAAGGGTGGCAAGGATAATCCAGGAAATTATAGGCCGGTGAGCCTTACATCAGTGGTAGGGAAACGATAAGAGAGGATTATTCGGGACAGGATTTACTCCCATTTGGAAACAAACGAACTTATTAGCGAGAGCCAGCATGGTTTTGTGAAGGGGAGGTCGTGTCTTACTAATTTCATTGAGAGTTTTTTGAGGAAGTGCCGAAGATCATTGATGAAGGAAGGGCAGTGGATGTTATCTATATGGACTTCAGTAAAGCGTTTGACAAAGTCCCACATGGCAGACTGGTACAAAAGGTGAAGTCACACGGGATCAGAGGTGAGCTGGCAAGATGGATACAGAACTGGCTCGGTCATAGAAGAAAGAGGGTATCAATGGATGGGCGTTTTTCTGAATGGAGGGATGTGACTAGTGGTGTTCCGCAGGGATCAGTGCTGGGACCTTTGCTGTTTGTAATATATATAAATGATTTGGAGGAAAATGCAGCTGGTCTGATTAGTAAGTTTGCGGACAACACAAAGGTTGGTGGAATTGTGGATAATGATGAGGATTGTCAGAGGATACAGTGGGATATAGATCAGTTGGAGACTTGGGCAGAGAAATGGCAGATGGAGTTTAATCCGGCCAACTGTGAGGTAACGCATTTTGGAAGGTCTAATGCAGGTGGGAGGTATACAGTAAATGGCAGAACCCTTAGGAGTATTGAGAGGCAGAGAGATCTGGGCGTACAGGTCCACAGGTCACTGAAAGTGGCAACGCAGGTGGATAAGGTAGTCAAGAAGGCATATGGCATGCTTGCCTTCATTGGTCGGGGCATGGAGTATAAGAATTGGCAATTCATGTTGCAGCTGTACATAACCTTAGTTTGGCCACACTATTGCGTGCAATTCTGGTTGCCACACTACCAGAAGGACGTGGAGGCTTTGGAGAGGGTACAGAGGAGGTTTACCAGGATGTTGCCTGTTCTGGGGGGCATTAGCTATGAGGAGAGGTTGGAAAAGCTCGGATTGTTTTCACTGGAACGACGGAGGTGGAGGGGAGACATGATAGAGGTTGACAAAGTTATGAGCGGCATGGACAGAGTGGATACTCAGAAGCTTTTTCCCAAGGTGCAAGAGTCAGTTACTTGGGGACATAGGTTTAAGGTGCGAGGGGCAAAGTTTAGAGGGGATGCGCGAGGCATGTTTTTTACACAGAGCGTGGTGAGTGCCTGGAACTTGCTGCCAGTGGGGGTGGTGGAAGCAGATACGATCGCGACGTTTAAAAGACATCTTGACAAATACATGAATAGGAAGGGAACAGAGGGATACGGACCACAGAAGTGCAGAAGGTATTAGTTTAGGCAGCCATCAAGATCGGTGCAGGCTTGGAGGGCCGAATGGCCAGTTCCTGTGCTGTACTGTTCTTTGTTCTTTGAATATAATATCTATCTACAAAGTCAAGAAGATGACCTACAGTTGGCTTACCCAACATACACTGGCAGGAAGGGAGATGGTCACACACGCCAAAGAGCAGCGAGACAACAAGCAAGAGGTGATTGACATTAGGATGACCCAAAATGGTGGTCCAGCGGGCAAGAGGTGATCAACGGTTGGATGAACCAAAATAATCTTTTGGACGAGGACACATACAGCAAAGGACAGTGGGGTACCGAGCAAGAAGCAGCTGCACTGGTGGGAGGTCAGGAGGTTGTCACACCTGAATAATAGCTGCGGGGCGGTGGCCAACAGTTGCCCCTGAGAGGAGCGGACAGAGGTGGGGTAGGAGGAGAGCCAGAGCATCTCCTACATGACAGGAGGGGAAACAGCAGCCAAAGTCGATCCTCGTCCTCCACTGATTTGATTCTCAGTTCCCCAGATCTGTTCAAAAAGGAAAACTTGATGTTGCTAAAACAAAATGATGCAGATGTTGTACATCTTCTCCTATAAGTTGATTGTTGTCATTTGGATTTTTTTTGTGGAAACACTTTATTGAGTGTGTTTGCCTTCCATTCCCACTGTCCATTCGCTGCCATCTCTCTCTCTCTCTCTCTCTCTCTCTCCCTTTCTCTCCGAGTCGAATGGTGGTATGGGAGGGGAGAGGCTGTGTTGTCACCAACTGGACAAGCCCAGTTGGGTGGTAGGGGGAGACAGATCCTTGGGCAATGGAGCGGATCCGGTCTCAGCACAGGACCGGGCAGACCCGGTGTCTCAGCTTGGTGGCTGCTGGAATAAAAGTGTTTGAGTTCCTTCCTGGTGCCTAGGTTAGCTGATATTAGTATCTCTTCACCTTTCACCTGTCTCTCTTTAAAATCTGCTCTTATCTCCCATCCTCAAGAAAAAAAATCCTTGACACCTCCATCCATGCAAACTATCATCCTGTCTTCAACCTCCATTTTCTGTCTAATGTCCTTGAAGTTGCTGTTTACTTGCAAATCCGTTGCAATATTTCCAGGAGCTCCGGACCTGAATCCCTTCAATCTGGTTTCCGCCATGCGGCAGTATTGAAAGATTTCCTTTCAAAGTCAGGAATTACATCTTAGGTGACTCTGACAAAGCTAAACCATCCTTCTCGTTCTTCTTGACCTGTCTGCAGACATGTCAAGTTATCACACGCAGCTTTATCTCATCAACACTTCTCTCGACACATCCAAGCTCTGAAAATTATCAGACTGCTTATCTGACTTACCTGACATCCGGGACTGCATGAGTAGAAATTTCGTGCCACTAAATATTGGGAAGACTAAACCTGTCCCGATTGCTGCTCCGTACCCGAGCTACCAGTTTCATCCTGCTCAGTGATGCTCAGTGCGGGTTCCACCAGGGCCACCAAGCTCCTGACCTCATTACAGCCTTTTTTCAAACATGGGAAGAAGAGCTGAACTCAAGAGGTTAGGTGAGAGTGACTGCCCTTGAAATCAAGGGACCTTTTAACTGATTATAGCCTCAAGGAGCCCAAGCAAAATTGGAGTCAATGGGAATCGGGGGAATCTCTCCACTTGTTGGAGTCGGACCTAGCGCATCAGGACATCACTGAAGGAGTTCCTCAGGGTACTGTCCAAGGCCGAAGCATCTTCAGCTGCTTCGTCAATGACTTTCCTTAAACCATAATGTCAGGAATCGGGACGTTCGCTGATGATTGCACAATGTTCAGCACAATTCCTGACTGTTCAGATATTGAAGCAGTCTGTGTAGAAATGCAGCAAGACCTGCGCAATATCCAGGCTCGGCTGATAAGTGGCAATTACATTCGTGCCAGGCAATGCCCATCTCCAGCAAGAGAGAATCTAACCATCTCCCCTAGTCATTCAATGGCAGTACCATCACTGAATCCCCCATGATGAACATCTCTCGGGGTTACCATTGACCAGAAACTGAACTGGAGTTGCTATATAAATACCGTGGCTGCAAGAGCAGGTCAGAGGCTAGGAATCCTGCTGCGACTAACTCACCTCTTGACTCCCCTAAGACTGCACAGCATTTGCAAGGCACTAGACAGGAGTGTGATGGAATACTCTCCAATTGCCTGGATGAGTGCAGCTCCAACTACACTCAAGAAGCTCGACACCATCCAAGACAAAGCAGCCCACTCGATTGGCACCCCATCTACACATAGTCACACTTTCCATCACCGATGCACATTGGCAACAGTGTATATCATCTGCAAGATGCACTGCAGCAATGCACCAAGGCGACTCAGGCAGCACCTTCCAAACTTGCGACCTCTACCAACTGGAAGAATAAGCACAGCAGACGCATGGGAATGCCAACACCTGCAAGGTGCCCTCCAAGTCACACACCATCCTGACTTGTAACTGTATCACCTTTCCTTCACTGTCGCTGGGTCAAAATCCTGGAACTCCCTTCCGAACAGCACTGTGGGTGTACCTACCCCGCATGGACTGCGGCGGATCAAGAAGGCAGCACACAACCATCTTCTCAAGGGCAATTAGGGATGGACAATAATAGCTGGCCTGGCCAGCGACGTCCACATTGCATGAAGTGAATAATATTTTTTTATGAATCCTTCTCCTTGGCTACTGGCTGTGGCAGAAACAGACTGTTCACAATCTTGGTGTCATATTTGACCCCGAGCCGAACCTTCAATCACTGTTATGTGCCATCACACCGATCGTCTACTTGCAGCACCATAATTTTGTTTGACACCCTCCATACATCCTCCACTGAACCACATAGCAATTGCTTATTTTCCTCTAGCCTGCTCGATTGCAATACATTCCTGGCTGGGCTCCTGCATTCCCCTCTCTGTAAACTTAATCATCCAAAACTCTGCTGCCCATGTCCTCAGATGCACCAAGACGCCCTCATCCATCAATTGCCGACCTACATTGATTCCAGTCAAGCAATGCCTTTGTTTTAAAATGCTTATCCGTGTTTTGAAATCCCTCCATGGCTTCACTTCTTATCACTGCAATCTCCTCCAGCCCCGACAGTCGTCCCTCTGACTGTAATCTCCTCCACCACCTGAAAGTGTCCCTATCATTGTAATCTGTCCCAGCACCCACAACACTCTGTATCTCACTAACATTCACCAAGCCTACTGCTATCCTTACTTTGGAACCTCTGCCGCGGCATACAACCATCCCTGTCTTTGTGAACTCCTCCAGTCCCTACAACACTCACCATATCTCTAACCTCCTGCAGCCAAGGCAGACCACCAGGATATCAGTGTTCCTCCAGTTCTGGCTTCTTGAGCTTTCTGAATTTTATCACTGCACAATGGCACTGGTGCTTTCAGCTGCATGCGCCCGAAATTCTGTAATTCCCCCCTAAACCTCTCTGCTGTTCACTCTCTTCCATTAAGGCACTACTCATCGTCTCCCTCTTTGACCAACCTTTTGGTCACCTGTCCTATTATCTCCTTCCATGATCAGTGAGACATTTTATTATATAATGCTATTGTCATGTTTTCTGAGATGTTTTCTTTTGGTAAAGGAGCTATATATTTATTAGTTGTTGTTAACTCCGTCTCAAATCTTTCTTTCACAAGCTTAAATCTAACTTTGACATGAAACCCACTTTCACCATAAAGCTATACCTAATCCTAAAACTATCCATCACACTATAAATCTAACCTCAAAGTGACCCTAACTATACACGAAACTGTCATCTTAACCCTAACCCTGTGACTAAAACAAACCCGAATACTAAATGTAACTGTAATCCAAACTTTAATCCCAACTATCAATAAAGCTAAACATAACACTAAACCTGGTGTGAAATATAAAGCTGTTCCTAACCTTAATCTGACCCTAACCCTAACAATGTAACCCCAAGCCAAACACTCTAGCTAACACTAAAGGTGCCCTCAAAGCTAACCTTAACTGGAACCCTTATGCTAAGCCGAACACTAATTGCAACAATGAACGTAGCCATAAAACGAAATATTGCAATGAATAGTAAGTCTGATCATAAGCCTAAAAGTAATATTAAACCTACAGAAATCCTAACACTAGCTCTAATCCTAAAGCAAACCATAAACCAAACCATGGCCTGAGCTATAAGCCTAACTCTAACTGAAAGCTTAACCTAACGCTAGCAGTAACATTAACCCCAATCATAACCATAGCTGTAAACAAAGCTGAAACCCCAACACAAACTGCGATTCCCACCCAAACCCGAACACAATCTGTTACCCTAATGTGAACCCGAGCCCTATTTGCATATGCTGCTCTAATGCTAACCTAGACAGAAAACCTAACCCTAAACATAACCATAACCTTAGCATGAAGCCTAAACCTAATCCTATTCCTGAACCTAACACCATCCCTAGCCCTTGCGTTAAATGTAAACCTAACCTTAACACAAAATGTAACACTATCCAAATGTCGCCATAGCACTAACTAGAAGCATAACCCTCACCCAATGTCTATGTTGAGCAGGAATCTAACCCGAATCCGAACCCTAATCCTAACGCTAATCCAAACAGCAAACCCATCTCTAACCGTCAACCGAAACATCAATGTAACCATTTCCCTAAACTCAACGTTAAACCTAACCCTAAATCTAACCCAAGCTCAATCCTCACCCCATTCATCAGAACAGCGTGAACATTAATCCGAACTGGAACTGTTACCCTTCCCAAACACTAACGCAAACTCTAGTCCAAATGCTGGCCTATCCCCAATTATAGCGCAAAAGCGAATGTCACACTAATTCTTACCCTACCAAACGTTAACCCTAAAAATGACATGAACTCTAACAATAGCACTGACTCTAATGTAGAGCGAATCATAACCATAATTGTGACTTTAACCTTAACAACAATGCAACCCTAACCCAAACACTAACTCTAAAGCTGCCCTAAGTGCAACGCCTAACCATAACCTTAACAGGAACCCAAATCCCAACTCTATCTCTGACCCTTTACCCAACCTTATATGGACCCCGAACACAAAGCAAAACTGTAAGAGTAGCAATAAACTTAACACTAGGACTAACGACTACCATAAACCAAAGTGTTGCCGAGTTCTAATCCTATCTCTTGACCAAACCCTGGCCCTAACTGTTACTCTGAACCAGATCCTAGACTGAACCACAACTGCAACCGTAATCCAAACCAAATCTGCAAAGGTAACTCTAATCTTAACGCTAACTAAGTCTAAACATAACCCTGCCTGCAAAAGTAAATGTAACCCTAAACCTAAAGCTAACACTGAGCCGAAACCCAACTATAAGCTGAAAACTAACATTAGTCCTAGCCCTAATTGTAAAACAATTCCTAACCCTCGCCTTAAACCTAGCCTTAACCATAAAACTTACAGTCACCATAGACCTAACCTTAAACCTAACTCTATTCATAAACTCAATCATAATCTGAACCCCAACATTAACCTTTACCTTAACCTAACACAGTGGTTAGCACCGCAGCCTCACAGCTCCAGCGACCCGGGTTCAATTCTGGGTACTGCCTGTGTGGCGTTTGCAAGTTCTTCCTGTGTCTGCGTGGGTTTCCTCCAGGTGCTCCGGTTTCCTCCCACATGTCAAAGACTTGCAGGTTGATAGGTAAATTGGCCATTATAAATTACCCCTAGTATAGGTAGGTGGTAGGGAAATATAGGGACAGGTGGGGATGTGGTAGGAATATGGAATTAGTGTCGGATTAGTATAAATGGGTGGTTGATGGTTGGCACAGACTAGGTGGGCCGTGTTGAAATGGGCAGCAACTGGAAGCTCGGAGTCATGATTTCAGACTGAGCGAAGTTGTTCCGCAAAACAGTCACCCAGTCTGCATTTGGTCTCCCCAATATAGAGGAGACCACATTGTGAGCCACGAATACAGTATATTACATTGAACGAAGTACAAGCAAATCACTGCTTCACCTGAAAGAAGTGTTTGGGACCTTGGATAGTGAGGACAGAGGAGGTAAAAGTGCAGGCATTACACCTCCTGCGATTGCACGGGAAGGTGCCGTTGGAATGGGAGGAGATGTTGGGGGTAATGGAGGAGTAGATCAGGGTGTCACAGAAGGAACGAAGGAACGAAATGCTGACAGGGGAGCGGAGGGGAAGTTGTGTTTGGTGGTGGCATCACACTGGAGGTGGCGGAAATGGCGAAGGATGATCCTTTTGGTGCGGTGGAAGGTGAGGACAAGGGGAACCCTGTCGCCGTTCTGGGAGGGAGGGGAAGGGGTGAGGATAGAGGCGTGGTAAATGGGCCGGACATGGTTGTGGGTCCTGTCAACAACGGTGGGTGAGGGGGGCACGGGGGTGGCTGGGTGGAATCCTCGGGTAAGGATAAAGAAAGACATATCAGAAGCACTGCCATGGAAGGTAGCACCATCAGAGCAGATGCGTCGGAGACGGCAAAACTGGGTGAAAGGAATGGAGTCCTTACAGGAGGCAGGGTGTGAAGAAGTTTTATCGAGGTAGCTGTGGGTTTTGGAGGGCTTTCAATGAATATTAGTAGACAGCCTATCCCCACAGATGGAGAACAGAGAATTCGAGAAAGGGAAAGGAAGTGTCAAAGATGGAACATGTAAAGGCGAGAGAAGGGTGGAAATTGGAAGCAAGGTCAATAAAATTTTCCAGTTCGGAGCGGGAGCAGGAAATGGCACCGATAGAGTCATTAATGTACCAGAAAAGAGTTGGGGGAGGGGGCCTGAGTAGGAATCGAACAATGAATGTTCGACATGTCCCATAAAAAGACTGGCATAACTAGGACCGATGCGGGTACCCATAGCAACCCATTTTGCTTGAAGTAAGTGCATGGAGGTAAAGGACAAGTTGTTCAATGAGAGAACAAGTAGAGCCTAGCAGAGGAGGGTGGCAGTGGATGGGGACTGGTTGGGCCTCTGTTCAAGGAAGAAGCGGAGAGCCTTTAAACCGTACTGGTGGGGAATGGAGGTGTCGAGAGATTGAGTGTCGATAGTGAAGAGGAGGCGGTTGGGGCCAGGAAACTGGAAATTAACAAAATGATGTAGGACGTCAGAAGAGTCACGGAAGCAGGTGGGAAGAGTCTGGACCGGGGAGAAAAGGTAGAGTCAAGATAGGAAGAAATTAATTAGTGGGGCAGGAACAGACTGAAATAATAGATCTGCAAGGACAGTCCTGTTTGCGAATTTTAGGAAGGAGGTAGAATCAGGCTGTCTGGGATTGTGGAACTATGAGATTGGAAGCTGTAGAATGATTCAAGCTTGGAAGTCTCGACTTTAATCACCCAATTTTGCCTATCTCACCGGATGCTTCATGTGGGCCACACAGAAGCGAGTCCTCCCAAAGTCAATGCATGGGTGCCTCATGCTGAACCCAGCGCTCTGCCAAACTCTGAATAATACACCCAAGCACAGAATTATACGGCACAGGAGGACATTCAGCCCAGCCTCCCTGTGTTGACTCTTTGAAAGAGTTATCGAGCAAGCCTCGCATTCATACTGCTCCTTCCCTGTAAAATCTTCCCCCTTCACGCATTTCTACAATTCATCTTTTGAAAGTTATTATTGAATATGCCTCCACCGCCCTTTTAGGCAGCGTATTCCAGATCACCACAATTTGTGGCATAAAAACAATGCTCTTCATCTGCCCCTCTGATTCCTTTGAGGATTACCTTAAATCTGTGTCCCTCTGGCTTTTGACCCTCCTGTCGCTGGAAACAGTTTCTCCTTATTTACTCTGGAATAAGCTCATGAACTTTAAAACTTCGATTAAATCTCCTCAGAACCTTCTTTGCTCTAAGGCGAACAATCCCAGCTCCTCCAGTCTCTCCACATTCACTGAATTCCCTCATGCCTGGTACCATTCTGGTCAATCGCCTCGATGACCTTCTCCAAGAAATTCACATCCTTCCCAAAGTTTGGTGCCTAGAATTGGATACAACACTCCACCTGGAACGCAACTAGTGTTTTATAGAGGTTTTGTGTAAATGCATGTTTTTGCATGCTGTACCTCTATTTATTAATCCTAGGATCCAGCCGGCATATTTAATCAGCACTCTCAAGCCATCCCACTACTTGCAAAGTCTTGCGAACAAAGGTCCCCGTTGTCAGATTTACTGAGAGTACCAGTACTGAGGGAAAGCTGCACTGTCCGATGATCAGTACTGAGGGAATGTTGCGCCATCGGAAGTCAGTACTTAGTGAATGAGGCACTGCTGGAGGGCCAGTACCACATTAAGGGAGATGAGCACTGATGGAGGTGCATTAAACAAGTGATGCTGTGTCGGAAGGCACGAAACAGGGAGAACTGCATTGTCAGACTGTCAGGACTGAAGGAACGCTGCACTGTCAGAGACTTAGTACTGAGGGATTGCTGCACGGTCAGAGTCAGTATTGATGGAGTGCTACATTGTCGGAGGGAGGGTAATGAGGGAGTGCAGCAGTGTTGAGATGCTGTTCAGGATGAGACCTTATAATGATATCCCTTTACCCTCTCAGGCGTATGCAAACAAATCCACACCCTTCAAACCTCCCGACCGCCCCCCCCGCCCCACCCTTGCCAAGAGGCTCTCTCCCGTAAAACTGTCATCTATTCCCCAACTTCCTCCTTTCTCCCGCAACGTCAATGAAAAGACAGCACTGGCTCGAGGGGCTGACTGGCCTCCACCTGTTCCTGCATTATCTCATCCTGTTTCTGTGCAAAGAGGTCGAGAGGACTAAATGGCTTCCTCTTATTTCCTGTGACACAGGCTCCAGGCCGTTGAATTACCCACTCCTGTTCCTGTGTAACAGGATCCAGAGGGTGAACGGTCTCCTCCTGTTCCTATGGAATCGGCTTAAGGGGCTGATTGAAACCACCCCTGTTTCTGTGTTTGCTATGATTGGTCACATATGTTGTGTGGCAGTGAACTTTCCTCTCTGGTTAACCCTCTGCCTGACTTTTGTCTCCTACATCTCCTCTCCCCTGGAATAGTTGAAGCCAATGAGATGGTGAAGGACCCCGCTGAAATTTAGCTCTAGCAGTCCCACTTCTCTGCATTTTTACAGTGAGGAAGGCCCAGATGGACCATGGCTGCAACCTGTCCTTCACCACCCGAACCACAATTGAGTGAAGGACATCATTGAAACAACATGAGATCTAGAAGTGTGACATACGGTGTTTGAAAGAACAACCTTCCTGCTCAGAGAATACAACTTTGAACTTTCATTAGTTATATAATGTGATGAGAATTTACCAGTCTTGGAAGTTTGCCAATACAATCCACAAACTAAATATATTCTATCACAAGACAGACTGACCTTGACGTCGTAATCTGTTTGTTCAATTTAAAAACAAACGGTTTGAACAATGTGGCAACATCAATAATCCATGGAGATCCCACAGACTATAAATAACAGGCTCTGCGAAAGTATTGCCTCAGAGTTTAATGCAGAGGGATTACCTGTAGCAAGAACGAACAGATCACTTCACGAAGAAAATGATTAAAACATTTTATAGCATCTTGAAAATATATTACTTGATCCTTGGCATCATTGGTGTTCCCGGTAAGTTGTAAATCTGAGTGTGAGCTGGCCTATGATTTTACTCTGTGGCAGATAATATCACATACTGATCTAGTTGTCACCGATATACTGACACCTGATATGTAATATCAGTTTCTTCTATCAAATCTCCGACATTATCCCTCTAGTTTTACTTCATTGTCTGAGCTGACAATAAACCTCTGTTTGTAACTGACAGGCGCTCTCACTGATCAAGTTATTACATTTATGGAATATTGTGCAATGATGACATGGAGCTCAGTAAAAACAACTCTAAGACTGAAGGTACTACTGGGAGTATCACTTGGTGTAAAATCGAATGAGTGTAGGTCACTGATTGTAGTTGAACACAAGACCCAGTGGCCATTTCTTACTGGGAGTAACCGTCACTGTAGAATTGCACTGAGTGTGGGTTACTAACTGAAGTAGAGCACCTGATCCCAGTTGCAATGTATTACTGGGAGTAACTGTTACTGTAGATTTGTACTGCGTGTCAGTCACTAACTAGAATGGAATACCTTATGCCAGTGTCCACGTATTATAGGGAGCATCCGGCACTGTGAAATTGCGCCTGTTAACCTGTCACTAAACATAATGATAACCTGATACCAGTGGTCATGTATTAATGGGTCTCTCTGTCACTGTAGAAGTTTACTGAGTGTAGGTAACTAACTGGAGTGGAACACCTGACCCCAGTGGTCATGTATTACCAGGAGCATCTGTCACTCTCGTTTTGTACTGAGTACAATTGTACAATCCGATTCTGTGTTGAAATCATTGTTTCAGGTGACTGATCAGTCCTTTCCTTGGAGTTGACTGTGTGATTGACGCAAGTAATTGATAGCAATGGGGACGATTTTCGCTGATGTTTGCTAATAAGTGTATACATTGAAATGTATCAGTCTTGCTCTGTCTTCCATTGAACTGCCCCAACAAAAACAGATGTTAACTAGTTCCTTACAGTTACACAGCAGAGAAGCATTATTAAAGCCTTCTAATCCTCTGTAAAATTACGTTTCGTATTCTGATTATATTTATTGTGAACACTTAAGTATTTTAAGTGTTGATTAATGCCTTGCCCCAAAACGGTTCTGAGAATCTGTCTGTCAAAAGTGCTGCTTTTTAGTATCGTGCTAATACACAGAATGAATATCGAATTCCAGTTATTCAAAGATGCACTTTTGCAAATGACTAAGGTTATTTCAATCAGTTCTTATGCCTGATTTAGCGTCTCGACACATGTAAACTGCAACAATTGCTTCCCTGAGCTCAATGAGGTGTGTCCCAGTGAGGAGAGACAACTATATGTAAGTATCTCACACATCAGATTTTCATGATAGACATCAGACTCGGGGCATTGAGTAATAAAATTAGTGAACTGTTAATGATGAAACGAATAGTACACTTCGCTCAGTTTTACTAGCGTCCTGGTTAAAATAATTGCACCTTCTCCAATAAATCAATAGCCTTTTTGTCACATGGAGTCCAGGACTGTACATCGAACGTTAATTGTGGAATAAAACACTTTCTACATGGGATTAATATCAACTCTTGGCTGTTAAAATTCCTTTCTCCGGAAATGAACTCCTGTGCTTTGTTAGTATTTTTATGGCTGTGTTAACCTATGTTATGATTTCTGAATCTATACCCCTGAACCGCTTTTCGCTTCTAAACCATTTGGACTCTTATCTTCCAAAGATTATTTGGGAAGCTTATTTATCTGACCAAAATTCAACACGTCAGACTTAGCTGCAGTGAAAAAATTTGCTATTTAAATTCCCTTTGTGCAAATCTGTTAACTGTTATTATTAATGTTTTCAGGTATTTTGTTACATTCTTCCTCTACATTAACTGTCTTCTCAATTTGAATTCTTCTGCAAATTTTGAAATTGAGCTACTGCTTCCCGAGTTCATATCATTTCTGTAACTGGTGAATGACAGTATTCCTAGGGCTGATCCTTGGGGAAACCACTTCCCACCTTCTGGCAATCTGAGGAACTACCTTTAACCCATATTCCATGTTTCCTATTTTTGGAGCCAGCTTGCTCTCCATTCTGCTGCTTACCCCGTAACACAACTATTTCTGAGAGTAGTCATGAGTCTGCTTTGTGGCTGCTTATCAAAGGCCTTTGGAAAATTAATGTCAATTGCATGGACTGTTTAACACTTTCTCTTTCTCATATTATTCAAACACGTTTATGATAGTAATAATAAATAACAATACGACACTGCTCGGTGTTTCTGCATGTTTTTCTGTTAAATCTTTGAATAAGTATTCCATTATCTTTCCTACCACTAACGTTATGCTTAATTGTCTATCGTTCCTTCAATACGTTCTATCTTCCGTCTTAAATACAAGAATCACATTAGCTGTCCGTCAGTTCTCTGGCACTATTCCCTGCTCTGATGAACATTAATGAACATATAATCGAGTCTCTCTTATCGCTTCCCCATCTTTCAAAGTATGTGCGGATGTAATCCATCTGAACTAGACAGTTTGCCCTTTCTTTGATTAATTTATCAAATATCTAACCACTTTCTACCTTAAATATCATGAAGGTTTTTTCGAATGTATTCACCCTTAACTGACATTAATTACTCCCCTCAGAGGTCCCTCTCCTTTCTTCAGGCACCGAATCCTAATCCAGTGGGTCTTTCTGCCCCAATTGTCACACAGTGCACGACATGTTCTTCCGGAGCTGTGCCACAGAGGTTCTTTTACATTTCTGTAAATGTCAGTCTTCCTCCTTCTGGTCCAAAGTCCAGTAAAGCCGAGCTGTCCTTCAACTCCCAATGAATGATATCTTGCCTGGCAGACACCATGAAGCCGTTTCCGAGACAGTATCCATTGACCATCTCCTGCTGGATCGTTCTGAGAGCCCTCACTTCTAATTTATTTGTGCTGTTTCATTCACTCGCCATTCCCTGTGGAACTCCTCTCTTCAGCAGCAGTTAATCCTGTTTCGAGCTCTATGCATTCTGCCCGACCTGATGAGTTTTTCCAGCCCTTCCTGCTTTCATTTCAGATTTCCAGCATCTGCTGCATTTTGCTGCTATCCCGGAGCGTGGTCTCTGTCTGTCCTTACTGTCTGGGTCAGACAATTCGAGCATTTGATCAGTTACTTCCAGTCTCTTTTCCATTCTCTCTCTTACAGTTAATTTACTGGCGATTGTGATCCTGTCCCGGGGAAAGTGCAGCCTCTCGACCTGCACCACTCACTACCTGGTGGCCATGGCAATGGCAGATCTACTGGTCATTATCTCTGGGGTCATACTGTTCAGGATCAATTATTATTATTTCCCAGACGTTATAATTTACATCACGCCTGTATGTAATGTTATCATTGTACTGATTCGCACAGCCACAGATTGTTCTGTCTGGTTCACCGTCACTTTCACCTTTGATCGATTTGTGGCCATTTGTTGCCAGAAGCTGAAAACAAAATATTGCACTGAGAAAACTGCAGTTTTTGTTCTAG